>NC_142022.1:7239269-7274269 GCF_049901735.1 Notechis scutatus
TGGGCCAATCACCAGGAGATGGTGAGTTCTAGTCCCGCCTTAGGCATGAAAGCCAATTGGGTGACTTTGGGCCAATCATCAGGAGATGGTGAGTTCTAGTCCCGCCTTAGGTATGAAAGCCAATTGGGTGACTTTGGGCCAATCACCAGGAGATGGTGAGTTCTAGTCCCGCCTTAGGCATGAAAGCCAATTGGGTGACTTTGGGCCAATCACCAGGAGATGGTGAGTTCTAGTCCCGCCTTAGGCATGAAAGCCAGCTGGATCCTCCTCTTTCAGCCCAACCCACCTCATTAAGTCTCTCGTTATTGAAGGAGGAGAAAGGAAGTGTGTTAGTCACCGCTGGACAATTTTTGTATAAAAATAATCGGGAACGTTACACAAAAGACGCCTTTCC
Organism: Notechis scutatus; assembly: GCF_049901735.1. Classification (NCBI taxonomy): domain Eukaryota; kingdom Metazoa; phylum Chordata; class Lepidosauria; order Squamata; family Elapidae; genus Notechis; species Notechis scutatus. The sequence goes on from NC_142022.1 coordinate 7,239,664, forward strand.
TATTAAGCAGACTAATAATTCCTGTCGCGTCCCCAATTGGACAACCAGCATCCAACCGAATCGCATGTCCCAAGCCAGCTCCCAACCCCTAATAACAAAGCCAGAAGGGTCTCTCTGTGTGTGTGTTTGTGTGTGTGTGTTTTTGTGTGTGTGTTTTTGTGTGTGTGTTTTCTGTTTCTCTTACTGTGATGCTACGGGCAGCTCCCTCGAGCTGCGTCGGCGTCTTCAGGCCCCCGTATTTCTTCCAGTAGATCCAGCACGAGGCGCAGAGCCGGCACTGCATATTAGGGGGGCCCCAGGCATACCACTGGGCAGACTGGGTGGCTGTGGGGCGAGAGAGGGGCCAAATGAGGACCCCCATCGACATCTCCCACCCCCCTCCTCCTCCTTTCCGCCTGCTGCAGGGGCTCAGCCCTCTCCGACGATTTCCCCAGGCGCCCGGAGCAAAGGGAGAGACGATCTGGGTCCCGCATCCAACCGGAGGCCCCGATTTCTCGGCGGAGACTTACTGTGGCAACTCTCGCAGGTGAGACCTTTCTGGAAGCCGGCGCCGTTCATTCCGGGCTTGGAGCCCACTGAGATGATTTGGTTCGGATTCGGTTTTGTACTGGGGAAGGAGAGAGAGAGCAAGAATGCCTCAGGGGGGGTGAGGCGACTCGGCTAGGTTTTATTTTCCCAGGCCCAAAGCCCACAGCCTAGCCTGATTCTATGGGGGGTGGGGTGGGGTGTTTGCTTGGCGGTTTTCTTGCAGGTGTTTCCTGACCCAACTAGGTGACGTTGTCAGTGCTGAAAGATAACGAGAGCAAACCTCACTCCCATCTAGCACATTCCCTAGTTGGGTCATGAAACGTCTGCAAGGAAACTGGAGAACTCAGAGAGTAACCTGGACTCTACAGTCTTCCTCCTCCCCCCACTCTCCACAAACCCGATGCTCTTCTAGCACTGAGGACGTTCCCTAGTTGGGTCATGAAACGTCTGCAAGGAAACTACCAAGCTCAGAGTAACCTGGACCCCATCATCTTTCTCCCCTCCTTCTCTTCCTCCTCTTCACAAGCCTCTTCCCCTCCTCCTCCTCCTCCTCTCCACAAGCCCAATTCCCTATTAGCACTGATGATGTTCCCTAGTTGGGTCATGAAACGTCTGCAAGAAAACAGCCCAGCTCAGAGACCACCAAGGACCCCACAGTCCTCCTCCTCCTGCCCCCTCCCCCTCCACAATCCCCATTCCTTTCCAGCACTGATGAGGTAAACTAGTTTGGTAACAAAATGTCTGCAAGAAAAACCACCAAGCTTAGAGAACATCAAACCCCACAGTCCTCCTTCTCCCCTCCACAAAACCTCATTCCCTTCTGGCACTGATAAGGTGGTCTAGGGTGGTAATGAAACGTCTGCAAGCTCAGAAAGCATCCAGGACCTCCTCTCTACAAACACCCCTCCCTCCCAATACTGATGTGGTTACCTAGTTTGGTCATGAAAGGTCTGCAAGAAAACCACCAACTCAAAGAGCACCAAAGGACTCCATAGTCCTCCTCCCCCCCCTGCACAAACCCCCTTCCCCTCTAGCACTGATGATGTTACCTAGTTTGGTTATGAAGCGTCTGCAAGAAAACCGCCCAGCTCAAAGAGAGCACAAGGACCCCCTCGGTTCAACCCCGAGTTACAAATACACTCTTCTATTGATCCCAGATTTGGCTGGGATCAAAACAAGGGACCGGCTTGAATCCACCCCGTGTCTGGATAATTACAGAAGGGCTTCTAACCCTGGGCAGAAAAGAGTTTGAACCCCAAACCCTGGAATATACAAGAGTCTCCATCTGATACACAAAACCACCCATCGCTCCTATTTTTTCTGGGTCTTGTTGGAGGGTGGGGGGGACTTGTCTCTGCCCCCCGATGCAGTCTTGCTAGAGAAAAATCGGACACCCACCCTCCTCAGACCCTGAGATGGGATGGCCGGAATACTCACTAGGTTGGGATGTACACTTGCTTCAATTTGCTGTCGGCCCCCCCCCCAAAAAAAGGGGGCCTCTGGAAAGTTTTTATCTCTTCCCCCTCCCCTTTTTTCCAGGAATGGAATCTCCCACTCCCCAAGGAGGAGGAGCAGGCAGAGCCTTCCTCACCTGCTGGATGTATCGGTCTGTGGTTTTCCACATGTAGTAGAACTGGACGATGCTGGCCAGGGACTTCCAAGGGAGCTGAAGGAAAGAAGGGAGGGGGTCAAAGAGGAGGCCCTGACCCCACCGTGTTGATGATCGGGGATGAGGGGCTGGGATGACCACCCTGGAAATCCTGGCTTTTTCAAGGTTTGAGATCCAGCTACGAATCATACGGGAACTCCTCGAGTCATGACCATCATGGAGGCCTGGCCGGCACGGTCATAAAGTGAGTCCGCCTTCCAGAAAACCTCCACTCCAACGAATACACTCGCATACACCCCAGTCGTATTAAGTTCATGGTGCCTCCCCGTTTAATAATCTGGTCAGTTCTGTAATTTGGGGGAAGGGCTGGGGCTCCTCCAGTTAACATTCCATCTGCCCTCTTCAAACTTGGAGAAACTCCCCTCCCCCCATTTTCCCAGGCTCAAGAAAGCGGCGTTGTGGAAGCACCTGGTGTCTTAAAATGAGGACTAACAGGCTGAGAAACAAGTTTCTTTTCCAAGGCAATCATTGTCTTGAATCACACAGCGCGTTTGTGATCTAGTCCTATGTATATAGTGGCATTTTTAAACGATTTAACTTACTAAATGGCTTAGTAGGGCTGAGCGGTGGACGAAAGACGGCCCCCTTTTGCAAACCAGGAGCCCCCAAGCCACAACCCGACTCACAAAGTCCTGCCGAATGTCGTTGAAGTCCTTGCCGTATTTCTCCAGGGCCTCCTCAAACAGCATGGCTTCCGAGGCCGACCACTCCTCCATCTCGTCCCGGCATAGCACGGGCCCACCCTGGGGCACCAAAGTGGACATCGCCTTGGCCAGGTCGTAGCCGTTACGCTGCAGGGTATCCATTGCGTGGAACTGGCGAGAGAGAGGGAGAGGGAGAGGGAGGGAAAGGGGGAAGCAATGACCAGCTGCCCGTCACAGGCAGAGCAATCACGGAGTGGGGGGTCTTTGGCTCAAAGATCCCTCACCCTTTTTTCCCCCGCCTTTCTTTGGTTTTTAACTAAAGATTTTAGCAGTTGGAAAAGAGAACAAGCTGAAATCGAAGAGAAGATAGAAATAAAAGGGGAAGGGAAGGGAAGTAAATGGATGAATAAGAGAAGGAAAGGAAGTAAATAGATGAAGAAGGAAAGGATAGGAAAGGAAAGGAGGATGGAAGGGAGGGAGGAAAGGAGGACTAAGGGGGAAGGGATGGAAAGGAAGGGGAGAGGAGAGGAGAAGAAAGGGGAAAAAGAGAAAGGCTGAAAGACAGAAAGAGAGAAAGACAGAGGGGGAGGAAGAGAAGGAAAAAGGGAGAAAGAAAAGGAAGGAAAGAAAAGTGAGAGGGAAAGAGAAAGGAAGGAAGAAAGAAAAGCAAGAAAGGAAAAGAAAATGAGAGAGAAGGAGAAAGGAAGGAAAGGAGAAAGAAAAGCAAGAAAGGAAATGAGAGGAAGAGGAAAGGAGAAAGGAAGGAAAGGAGAAAGAAAAGCAAGAAAGGAAATGAGAGAGGGAAGGAGAAAGGAAGCAAGGACGGATGGACGGAAGGAAGGAAGGCAACTGCTCATCCTCACCAGCGTGATATCCCGAGAAGCCGCCGCTGCGCTCATGTGAAGGCTGGGTTGACGGATGGAGCTGCTGCAGTCGAGGGCTCGTGCAAAGGTGCCCACCGCCCTGAGGCCAGAGAGAGAGAGAAGAAGAAGAAACGGGCTAGCCGCGCCCTTGCTTTCCACCTGGCCCCAGGCAGCCCCGCCCGCAGCTCTACCCCTCGGGTCTCACCGAGCCACCACGAGGAACTGGTCGATCTGCCGGTCGGTCAGGGGGTTGTCCGGATCCCAAACCTTCATCTCCATCTTCTGCTGGTTCCGGTTGTCGGATTCCCCTGGGGAGGAGGGAGGGGGGAGGGAGGGAGGGGGAGGGAGGGAGGGAGGGTCAGCCCTGGTGGTCGGCCCTGACTGCCCCCCGCTCACCCCAGGGTTGGAACCCGGAGCCGCCTCGCTCACCTTCCGCAGTCGCCGGGGATCTCCGCCTGGTACTTGCAGCCCACCCGGATCTCCCCTTGGTCGGCCAAGAGGGTCTTCTGAACGGGGTCAAAAACCAGCGAGTAGAAAAAACAGTCCTGGGAAAAGGAAGACGGAAGCGTTTCAGGCCATTTGCGGAGAATCCATCTGCCTGGCCTGCTCTTCTGTCCTCTTCCCTCCTTCCCTCTCTTTTCACCTTCCTTCCTTTACTCCCTCCCTCCTTCCTCTATTTCCTTCCTTCCCTCTCCACTTTCCCTTCCTCTTCTCGCTTCACTCCTCCCTCCCTCCCTTTCTTCCCTCCCTCCCTATTTTCCTCTCTCCCTTCCATCTCGTCCTTCCTTCCTTTCCTTCCTCTTTTCCTTCCTTCCTTTGCTCCCTCCCTCTTCCCTTTTCCTTTCCTCCCTCCCTCCTTGTTTCTCCTCCCTCCCTCCTTCCTTTCCTCCCCTCCTTCCTTTCCTCCCTCCTTCCATTCCTTGTTTCTCCTCCCTTCCTTCTCCTTCCTTCCCCTTCCTTTCCTGCCTCCCTCCCTCTTTTCCTTCCTTCCTTTCCACCCTCCCTCTTTTCCTCGCTCCCTCCTTCCCTCCATTCCTTGTTTCTCCTTCTTCTCCTTCCATTCCTCCCTCCCTCCTTCCATTCCTTGTTTCTCCTCCCTCCCTTCTCCTTTCCTCCTTTCCTCCCTCCCTCCTTCCTTTCCTCCTTTCCTCCCTTCCTCCCTCTTTTCCTTCCTTCCTTTCCTTCCTCCTTTCTCTCCTCTCCTTCCTTCCCTTCCTCCCTTGTCCAAGGGAGTCAAGAGCCTCAGTCATGGAAGCCCAGATCTCAGCATTCTCTGAGGAACCTCAACATTTGCCATCTTCCCTGCCTTCCAGCCCTGCGAGGTAGTCCGGAGAAGCAGCGGGAGTAGGGGAATCCAGCTCTGCCTTGAAAGCACCTCTCCCTTCCTTTCCTTTTGCTCTCGGGGGTGTGTGTGTGTGTGTGTGTCCCCCTTCCTGAAACCTTCCCCAGGCCCCTTTCCCTGCGGCAGGCCGAGGCCTCTCTTCCCTCTTCCGTGCCTCCAGCTCCCAAGGCCGTTCCCACACCCAACCCTGCAGCGTCTCACCTCTTTGTCCAAGTACTGGCTGAGGATATCCGTTTCGTTGAGGAGGGTAACGCTGCATTTCCCCCTGCAACCAAACAGAACAGGGGAATCGTAAGTCTCGGACTTACGGCAGTTTGCTTCGCGACGGTCCGAAGTTAATGACGGCACCGAGAAAAGGAACTTAGCGCCCCTTTTTTCCACACTTAGGACCATTGCAGCCACCCCCGCGGTCACGTGATCACAACTGGAACGCTTGGCAACTGCCCCGGAGTCACCCGAATCCCCCTTTTGTGACTGACAAAACAAAAGCCAACGGGGGAAGCCGGATTCACTTAACAACAGTTGTTACTCATTTAAAAACCGCCGGGATGCACTTCACAAATGCGAGGAAAGTCATCAAATTGATACGTAAGAAATTCCTCACTCAGCCAACATAAAATCTGGGGCTCAGCTGTAAGCCGTAAGTCGAGGACTACCTGTATTCCTGCACTCTGCTCTTATTATCAGCCTCGTGACATGTGATGACCCCAAAGGGGCGTGGCACAAAGGCAACACACAGTTAATAAGAGTCCTTTTATTATCTCCAACTTTGCCCCCAAAGTCCAGATTACTTTTGGGCTGGAGAAAAACTCTCCCGGGAACAGCCTTTGACTGCAGAGAATCAAGTCCAAAACATGGTCAACACAAACTGTAACTTAAACTCCAAACAAACCAAACTGAAGTAATTATCGTGATTTATCGGCGTATAACACGCACAGGCGTATAACACGCATCTTCATTTTAAGAGGGAAATTTCACCCCCACTCCCACCCCACGCGCACGCGTGCGCTTCAATCCACAGTGTCCCATTCTGCCTGCCTGCCTGCCTGCCTTAGTTTCTGGTTGTTTGGGAGCAGCCGGCTGAGAATAATAACTATTCGCCTCTTTTACTCAGCCGAAGCTGTTCCGATTCAACCATTAACGAAGGCAGGCAGGCAGGCAGAACGGAGCACTGCGGGCGGGCGGGCGGGCGGACGGGGTGGGGGAGAAAGGCGACAGGAAAAGCCCCCCGCTTCTTTGAAGCAGTTTCTTCCTGTGCTGGTGGAGGAGCGAGAGAGCGACTGAGAGAGCTGACCCAGAGAGAAGGACAGGCTTCGGTTGCTTCCTCCCTCCCCTTCTTTCATTTGTGTCCTTGATCCCCGATCCCAGCAGCATTCACCGAAGGCTTCTTAACATTATATCGGGCGTATAACACGCATACATCATTTGCCCCTATTTTCAGGGGGAAAAAAGTGCGTGTTATACGCCGATAAATACGGTAGCTTGACAGGGCATGAGAAGGGATTTCAGGCTTGAAGGCATGGCAAAACTCACCCAGTTGGGAAGACGGCAGGAACACAAGCCATGACGATACAAGATAAAGTCACGTTTGCTCACAACTTGATGCGCGAAGCTTCCTTTTTCATACACTGTGTTCCCAGCTGCAGCTAATGAAGGGAATCGGGGCCTTTCCTCCCCCATAAGCCGTGCAACCCATGTTGCTCCCTTTTCCATTCCTCCCTGCATGCCCTAGTATGAAGAGGGAGTGGGCCTGGGTCTTCCTCTAAACTCCCTCTCCCTTGTTCTACTTCTACCCTGCTCTGCCCAGCCAGACTTTGCTCTTCCCCAGTTTCATCCACAGCCAAAGGAGCCACACTCCCAATCCCTGTCAGCTGTTTGGCTTCCTCCTCCGAGTCAGATTCCGACAGGGGCATGATAGGATAACAGGTTCTGTTATTTAATGGCAGATTTCAAGGCAGAAATATTTACAGGCCGTGATGAGCAAAGGATTTCGCGTTCGAGTCTTATAGAAAGCTCCTCACCGTATGTGGGTGGCAGGCAGGGACTCGAACTGACGGGACAAGAAGAGCTCGCGATGTTTCAGCTGATGCCGCTGTTGCTCTGAAACGGACGGCTGCTTCGACTCCTCTTCAAATTCTCCTGGAATTCATTATTGTTTTTTTTTATCAGGCAGACGAGACCACAGATGGGGAGTGCAAAAGAGAAAGAGAGAAGCGCTTCTGGCGACTCCATCTTACTCAGACGAAGGGGCAATTTGGGCCTTTCCCAAGGGACCCAGCCGCCTCTGGTGCGACCAATGAGACGGTGCATAAAGATATGTTTACAACCAAGCTTAAAAGAGATCTCCAAATCCATCTGAAAAGTAGCTTTCTAAAGGTACAAGGAAGGGGACGTTCCATCATATATATATATATATATTTCTCATTGTCCAAGGACCAGGAAGTTAGAAGATTGTGCATCATTTGGGATTCTTGGGAGGGATTTAGCTCTGCCAGACTCTAAGCCAGGGGTGTCCAACCTTGGTAATTTTAAGACTTGTGGACTTCAACTCCCAGAATTCCCCAGCCAGCATGTTTTAAGAGGGGTGGATTTCAACTCCCAGAATCTCCCAACCAGCATGTTTTAAGAGGTGTGGACTTCAACTCCCAGAATTCCCCAGCCAGCATGTTTTAAGAGGGGTGGGCTTCAAGCTGGCTAGGGAATTCTGGAAGTTGAAGTCCACAAGTCTTAAAGTTGCCAAGGTTGGACACCCCTGCTCTAAGCCAATATTACAACCCATCACTCTGGACCAGGGTTTCTCAATTTTGGTAGCTTTGAGAAGGGTGGGCTTCGACTCCCAGAATTCCCCAGGCACCAGGGTTTAAGAGGGGTGGGCTTCGACTCCCAGCCAGTTCTGGGAATTGGAAGTCCAGGCCCATGGTTTAAAGGGGGGGCTTGCTCAATTCCCGGCTCAGGGTTAAAGGGTGGCACTCCCAATTCTCCAGCCAGTTCTGGGGATTGGAAGTCCACCCATCTTAAAGCTGCCATGGTTGAGAAACGCTCCACTCAATCAAATGGAAGGCAGGGATCACACCCCCCACCCCCAGAAGGAACTGCTGTGACTCAGTGAGATGTCTGTTGCTTGCTGTGTCGCAGGCTGTGTAATCCACTTTGAACAAAAGCTACTTAAGCTGAAAGAGGGAGAGGGAGAAGGAGAGGGAAAGAAAGAAAGAAAAAGAAAGAAAGAAAGAGAGAGAGAGAGAGAGAGAGAGAAAGAAAGAAGAGAGAGAAAGAAAGAAAGAAAGAAAGAAAGAAAGAAAGAAAGAAAGAAAGAAAGAAAGAAAGAAAGAGACAGACAGAAAGAAAGAAACAGACAGACAGACAGACAGACAGACAGAAAGAAAGAAAGAAAGAAAGAAAGAAAGAAAGAAAGAAAGAAAGAAAGAAAGAAAGAAAGAAAGAAAGAAAGTCTGTCTCCCTTTTTTGGTTTGCTCGCCCTAAAATCTACACCTTCTGCCAAGATGCCTTTACTCTTTGGCACAAAGCCTTCTAAACACAATTTTCAGCGCACACCCTCAGATTTCTCAGCTCAGGAGCCTTTGTGCCCCCAAGGCCACTAGGGTGTGTGTGTGTGTGTGTGTGGGTGTGTGTGTGTGTGTGTGTGTGTGTGAAGGAAACCAGATTCTAATCCCTCCTCCCCTTTCTGCTCTCCTGCAAAATGTGCACCCTGCTTTCCCCTCCTCCTCCTCCTCTCTCCAGAAAACACACACACACACACACACACAAACATTCCTGGGCCTCTTTAGAGCACCCCCCCCCCAAGCATTGTTCTTCTGCCTACCACCCCACCCCTTTCTTTTTTCTAGAGCTTTGGCAGTGCCCCAAAGAGGTGGGGAGGACAGGAAGTGGATGGCTGCTCCCTCCCCTTCCCACCTACACACACACACACACACACACACACACACACACACACCCTTGGTGCTGGGAAAGGGAAGGGTGGGGTGGTCAGGCAATTCTCTGCAGGGATTGGCCGCCTAGGGGCGAAAGGAGCACCCTCCCCCACCTCTGGCCAATCAGCGAGCCCACTAAGGTCACAGCCCCTGCGGGAGGCTGGGAACCCCCAGAGAAATCCCTCCTCTTCCTCTTCCTCTCCTCCTCCTCCTCCTCCTCCCCACCAGGCAGCACAGCTGCAAAACCTTCTTCGGTTAACCTTTCAACCGCTGGGGATTGGGCAGGCCAAAGAGCTGTCAGCACCTGCCTTGCCCTTCTTGGCTCAGCCTTCCCCCCCTCCCCTGGCTTGGCACTCTCCACCCCCACAGCCCTAGAGGTGTGGGGCACCCAGCTCTGCGCCAAGCTGGTACACATAAAAAAAAACCACACACACACACACAACCCAGACAGTCCCTTTTCTGCTCGCCGGTATTCCACCTGCGAGCACACACACACAAGCACATGTATGTCAGCGTGTGTTCTGTACGCACCCTAGCTGGCAAGTTTGATTCTGGCTGGGCCCAGCAGAGGGTGGGGCATTTTTTATAGCATTTTATAGCATTTTTCTCTCTCTTTCCCCCACACACTTTCCTTATTGCTGCAAGGAGGAAAGGGTGGGTGGGTGGGGGGAAATCTATGGCCCCACTGGTGAGGCCCTTCTACCCATCTCAAAGCACGGCTTGTGACCCAAAGCCTTCCCTGCAAGGATGGAGAGACGAAGGGAGGGGGAAAAAGGGAGGTAGGGAGGAAAGAAGGGAGGTAGGGAGGAAAGAAGGGAGGAAGGTGAGAGAGAGAGAGGGAGGGGAAGGGAAGGAAGGGGAGAGAGGGAGGGAGGAAAACTAGAGGAGAAAGAAGGGAGGAAGGTGGGAGGGAGGGAGGGAGGGGAAGAAGGAGGGAGGAAGAAGAGAGAAAGGGAGGGAGGAAGAATAAGGGAGGGAGGGAAAAGGGAAGAAGGGAGGGAGGGAGAGAGGAATGAGAAGGAAGGAAGGAAAAGGGAGGGAAGAAAAGAGGGAGGGGAGGGAGGAAAAGGGAGGAAGGAAAAGGGAGGGAGGGAGGGAGGAAGGAAAAGGAAGGGAGGATGGAAAAGGGAGGGAGGAAGGATAAGGGTGGGAGGGAGGGAGGGAGAGAGGAATGAGAAGGAAGGAAGGAAAAGGGAGGGAAGAAAAGAGGAAGGGGAGGGAGGAAAAGGGAGGAAGGAAAAGAGAGGAAGGAAAAGGGAGGGAAGAAAAGAGAAAGGGGAGGGAGGAAAAGGGAGGAAGGAAAAGGGAGGAAGGAAAAGGAAGGGAGGAAGGAAAAGGGAGGGAGGAAGGAAAAGGGAGGGAGGGAGGAAGGAAGGAAAAGGGAGGAAGGAAAAGGGAGGGAGGGCCCACCAGAAGCCCCCGGCCACTCAGGCCACTCACGAGCGTTGCTGTCAGCCAGGCTGTTGAGGCTGCTGGAGATGTCCCTCCGTCGAAAGAGGCAGACCACTTTCGCCTCCACGTTGCCATTGGCCGTCTGGAAGGGGAGAAACGCTGCTGGCCAATCAAATGCTCCACCCTAGAGACCCCCCCACCCCCACCCAGCTCCGTAGTTACCCCGGTCCCAACTCGGATGCAGCGGATCCGCCTCTCCCGGAAAAAGAAAACCGCCCGCCCGCCCAACCCCGTGCGACCCCTACCTTGTTGAGCTCCTCGATGCGACGGACGAGGTAGGGATTGCTAGAGGAATTCTCAAAATAGACATAATCTGGAAAGAGGAGAAAGCAGAAAGGGGCTAAGTGAGGAAGAGGAAGAGGAGGAGAAATATAACAACCCAAAGGGACATTCCTCGGGAGAATTTGATGGAGAAGAGCAAGACAGAGGATCAGGGGACCGAAGACGAGGAATTGGGGATGTCTCTAGTTTAACTAAAAAAGGACCAGGGAGAACATGGCAGCAGCCTTCCAATATTGGAGGGGCTGCCCCAAAGAAAGAGGCAGTCAAGCCATTCCCCACTGCTTGTACGAGTCTCTTTTGACATCGAGGGTTTGATTCAGACTTGGGTGCCTGTTGAAGAATTTAACTTTGCAATATGCCCCCCCCAAAAAACCCTCTGTCTTTTCAACGTTCCATACCAAGAGCCCTAAACTGGACAATGGTCCTTGACTTACGACCACAACTGGGAGCAGAATTCCCATTGCTACGCCAGGAGGAGAGAGTGCAGAGAAGAGCAACGAAGACGATTAAGGGCTAAAACACATCATCAAGAACGCTTGCTGGGAATGGGTGTGTCTAGTTGAATGAAAGAGACGATTACGGGGGGGACCTGATAGCAGGGTCCTGATATGTGAGGGGCTGCCCCAAAGAAGAGGCGGGTCAACTTATTCTCCGAAGCCCCAGAAGGCAGGACAAGAAGCCATGGAGGGAAAGTCATCAAGGAGAGAAGCAACCTAGAACTAAGGAGGAATTTCCTGACAGGGAGAACTATTAACCCGTGGAACTCCTCGCCTCCAGAAGGTGTCAATACTCCAACACTGGAAGGTTTTAAGAAGATGGTGGATAACCATTTGTCTGAAATGGGCAAAGGACAAGGGGGTTCCCAGCTGGGGGGTGCAAGACTATATTCCAGGGGGGGTGCGAAAATTTGAGTTTAGAAGTTTCAAAATTATAGCGTGCCTGCAGGATTATAGGCGTATCATTATTTACTTTTGTAAGGGGTGTGAGAATATATCAGAAGCTTTCTAGGGGTGCGGGGTATAGAAAAGGTTGGGAACCCCTGGTGTAGGGGTCTCCTGCTTGAGCAGGGGGTTGGACTAGAAGACCTCCAAGGTCCCTTCCAACTCTTGTTATTCTGGGTGGCAACTCAGGCAGCTGGACCTATTTTTAGCTGGTGGGTGGATTCCGATTTTGGACTTCAACCTCCTTCTCCAGGGGTTGGCAGGGAAGCAACCGAGTGCACAATGGACTCAAGAAACAAAAAAAAAAACACATCCTGAATCGCTAACAGCCACAGAAATTACTTCCTGGTTTCTTTAAACATGACAACTGACTCCTAGCTTTCCACTAAATTTTGATTTTGCAACTTAATTATCAGGGGGGGGGGAATAAGGGGGGGGGGGTTTGCTTTTGTCAGAATCATAAATCCAACTGTTTTTGGCCTGAGTGCAATTGACCAAAAATGTCCCCTAAACTCGAGAGTCAAAAATTTGGGCAGAATTATTATTACCAATTTTTCACACGGTGAGAAACCTTCAGGTGTTTTCGGCATTCTGTTTATAGGAAATCCAGCTAGCCCTGGGTTTATTGAACGAATCATGGCTTAAGTGTGGTTCATGAGCAAGCAGGCTATTTTTTAAAACACACAAGTAAAACAGCAAAAAGCCTGGACTTCCTTAAGTCCCTCAGCAAAAATCCACAGCAGAATCAAGATTGCAACAGGGGATTTTTTCCCCCTGGGGAGGAAAAAAAAATAACTTTATCATCCAAAGCAGCGTTTCTCAACTGAGCCCAAAATTTCTGTGCTTTGGGCGAGACGTTCCTTAGGTGAATTTTGCCCCATTATACGACCTTTCTTGCCATCGTTGTTAAGCGAATCACCAGTTATGTCAATAACCTGGTTGTTAAATGGATCCGGATTCCCCCATCAAACCTGGCTTGTCGGGAAAGTCGCCAAAGGGGTGGGGTGCGATGTCACGTGACCTTGAGACACCGCGACGGTCGTAAATACGAACTGGTTGCCAAGGGTCTTGAATTCGGATCGCACGACCCCGGGGAGGCGGCAACGGCCTTCGGTATGAAAAATGGTAGTCGAGGTTTTTTTTTTTTTTCAGTGCCGTGGTAACTTTGGTCACTAAACGAACTGGTGTAAGTCGAGGCCTACCTGTAATCCAGAGCAGAGTTCCTCAAGGTTAAAAAGTTCTCCACTTTAAGAGGTGTGGACTTCGACTCCCAGAATTCCCTTTCTTGGTTTTTGGGGGGATTTCCGGGAGTTGAAGTTCACCTATCTTAAAAGTTGCCCGTACAGTAACTTTACAACAGAGGCTCTACATCAGGGGTCTCCAACCATGGCAACTTGAACACTTGTGGACTTCCACTCCCAGAAGCCCCCCCAAAAAAAAACCAGGAAAGGGAATTCTGGGAGTTGAAGTGCACAAGTCTTCAAGTTGCCAAGGTTGAAGACCCCTGCTCTACATTAAATTGTCATTTGGCAAAGAAAAGGCTACTGCAGGGGTATCCAACCTTGGCAACTTGAAGACTTGTGGACTTCAACTCCCAGAATTCCTGGGAGGAATTCTGGGAGTTGAAGTCCACAAGTCTTAAAGTTGCCAAGGTTGGACACCCCTGGGCTACTGCCTGGTTGGAAGGACATGTAAAGTCCCAGCTGACCATATATCCTGTTCTTGCATGAGCCTCAGGATCCAGGTAGTTAATAATTCTATTTTCAAGTTTCACTTCCTCCTTCGAATTTTGAGAAGCGACAGCAAAGTTTCCTGCCATTTGAAGGACAGAAGGAGGGGAAATCTCAACCGCGGGCAAATCAGTCCGAAAAGCCCACCCCATATTTCTACACCCCCACCCTCAAAGACTGAACAATTTAACAGATAACGGATAATCAGAGTTGGAAGGGACCTTCTAGGTCATCTAGTCCAACCCCCCCACCCAAGTAGGAGACTTTACCTACCATTTCTGACCAAGGGCAGTCCAGTCTCTTCTGGAAAGCTTTCAAAGATAAAGCTCAATTGTTCCACTGAACATAGAATAATAGAGTTGGAAGGGACCTTCTAGGTCATCTAGTCCAACCCCCTGCCCAAGCAGGAGTGCCTACACCATTTCTAACAGATGGGAGAGTCCAATCTCTTCTTGAAAGGCTCAAGTGATTTGGCAGGGAGATTAAAAAAATACGGGCATTCCTTGACTTACAAACAGTCCGTTTAGCAACCAAGTTCAAAGCAGGCTTAGCACCGCTTTTCACACACTTACGACCGCTGCAGCATCCCCATAGTCACCTGATCAAAATTCGGATAATTGGCCACTGGTTCAGATTTATGACACTTGCAGTGTGGTCCCCTCGGGGGTGTGTGGTGTGTGTGTGTGTGCATGATCCCCTTTTGCGACCTTCTGGCACGCCAAGTCAATGGAGAAGCCAGATTCACTTACAGAACTGCAGTGATTCCCTTAACAACTGTGACAAGGAAGGTCATAAAATGGGGGCAAAAGGGGCTGAAAAGATGTTTCACTCGGCAACATGCATTTTGGGCTCCGTTGTGGTCATTAAGCCGAGGTCTGCCTGTAATAATCAACATCTCTGCCAATCCCAGGTCCTTGGGGATAAAAATGCTACACCAGTTTAAACATCTGGCTGACTGTGCTGGACAAACATATTCATCATAATTCTATTTTCTTTAAAAAATGTATTTCCACTGGAAGCTTTCTTGGATCTCCAGGGGTGTCCTGGGAATGTCCTCTATTTGTCCTCCAATCAAGGACAAAAATCACACACACACACACCCCCCAATGAAGAGAGCCAGTGTGGTTCACTTATGGTTAAGGCACCAGGCTATAAAGTGGAAGACCCTGTGTTCTAATCCTACCTTAGCCATGAAAGTCAGCTGGGTGACTTTGGGCCAAACACCAGGAGACGGGGAGTTCTAGTACCTCCTTAGGCACCAAAGCTGGCTGGGGGATTTGGGGCCAAGTTCCTCTTTCTCAGAACAACTCACCTCACAGGGTTGTCATTGTGGGGGAAACAGAAAGCAGAGGGGGCTACATTTGCTGCCTTGCATTATTTGTAAAGTAATAAAGATACAAAAATACACTATTCAGAATGTCGTGCCCATTCTTAAAAACGCAATTTCTCTTTGAAACTCTGTAGTGTGGTTAAGAAAGTCAACACTGGGACTTGGATTGTAACTAAGGTGGCTCCTTCTTCCCTATTCTCATAACAGCTAGGATTCATGGGGTGTTGTAGTCCAACCCTTCTGAAAAAGTCCAAATTAGAGAAGGGGAGTTGTAATAGCAATAAATCTGGAATCATGGGACCAACAGAGTCTCAATGCTCTGGTTATTTATTTATTTATTTATTTTTGCTCTTTGGCACAAGCAATAGATGATAACACACTAAATTTCCCAGTTTTAAACCGGAAGTGGCAACTTCGCAAACCTTGTAGAATCCTGTCCCAAAACATTGTGTATAGAAACAGGACAAAAACACAATTTGATTCCTACTTGACAAGCATTAAACGCAATAAACACAATCTCAAAGTTAGGTGAGCGCTTAAGAAATATGAAATATAAATATTTCTCCTTTTCTCCATTCAGTCCCATTAAACATAGCAATCCGACAAACCTTTTGGATATCTCTGAATTCAAAATGAAGGTGGTACCCCCTTAAGTCTAAGATTAGACTACTAGCTGTTCCATCTATATTCTTGCATTATCTTAGTAATATTTATAGCAGTTGGATAAAGAAGGACAAAGTAACCTGGCTGCTGTTTTTAAATTCTACACCTACAATTGCTGACCTTGGAATCTTAAGGACAAACCAACATATCTTGGCCAGGCAAAGAAATGGCGGGTTTGGCCCATTCATAACTGATCTATTCAAAGGAATTTATGTTGTCATATATGAGTGAGACCACTGCCCCTTGTTTGACATGTCACCAAACGCTAGGTTTTTCTCTTTTGATCATCTGAGTCCGTTTCCATTGCTATAAAAAAAACAAAAACCTTAGGCCTTCCTAAGGCACTGCAACCAACATTGGTCCGGTTCTGATAAGAGTCCATAAAAGAGCAAAGAAAAACTGATGTTGGATCCAGAGACGCTATAGAGAATTTAACCAGGAGAATCCATCCAGATGTTAAGATTTGGAGACTTTTAGCTAAAAAGACCATCTTCAACTCTTTGGAATAGAGAAAACTTTTTGAGGTTTTTGTGCAAAGCCAATTCTTTTTGTTAGGGCGCCCAACATTTTTAGTTGCCGACGCCAAGGTTCAGAACTGGACTTTCTTTCTACAGGT
This sequence comes from Notechis scutatus, assembly GCF_049901735.1. NCBI lineage: Eukaryota > Metazoa > Chordata > Lepidosauria > Squamata > Elapidae > Notechis > Notechis scutatus. The sequence goes on from NC_142022.1 coordinate 7,255,653, forward strand.
GAGATGGAAGACACCAGGCTGTTCAGCCTGATGGTGCGCAGCAAGCGAAACCGGCTGAGACAGCAGTGGGCCGGCAAAATGGATTCTGCACCGACCAAGGAAGAAGAAGGGATAGAATAGTTTGGCTGGATCAAACTCAAGATCTTCATTTCATGCCTTAGGCATGAAAGCCGACTGGGTGACGTTGGGCCAATTGCCAGGAGATGGTGAGTTCTAGTCCCGTCTCTTAGGCATGAACTGGGTGACTTTGATCAATCACCAAGACACTGGAGTGAGGACGTTGGGCCAATTGCCAGGAGATGGTGAGTTCTAGTCCGGTTTAGTCCGTCTCTTAGGCATGAAAGCCAACTGGGTGACTTTGATCCAATCACCAAGAAACTGGAGAGTTCTAGTCCTGCCTTAGGCATGAAAGCCGACTTGAGTGACTTTGGGCCAATTGCCAGGAGACAGTGAGTTCTAGTCCTGCCTTAGGCATGAAAGCCAGCTGGGTGACTTTGGGCCAATTGCCAGGAGATTGGGAGTTCTAGTCACCGCCTTAGGTACAAAACCATGAGCGACTGGGTGACTTTGATCCAATCACCAAGGGATTGGGAGTTCTAGTCCTGCCTTAGGCATGAAAGCCGACTGAGTGACTTTGGGCCAATTGCCAGGAGACGGTGAGTTCTAGTCCTGCCTCTTAGGCATGAAAGCCGACTGGGTGACTTTGATCCAATCACCAAGACACTGGGAGTTCTAGTCCTGCCTTAGGCATGAAAGCCGACTGAGTGACTTTGGGCCAATTGCCAGGAGACGGTGAGTTCTGTCCGTCTCTTGGCATGAAAGCCGACTGGTGACTTTGGCCAATTGCCAGGAGACGGTGAGTTCTAGTCCGTCTCTAGGCATGAAGCGACTTGACTTTGATCCAATCACCAAGCCTGGGAGTTCTAGTCCTGCCTAGGCATGAAAGGAGTGACTTTGGGTGCCAGGAGACGGTGAGTTCTAGTCCTGCCTTTTAGGCATGAAAGCCGACTGGGTGACTTTGATCCAATCACCAAGACACTGGGAGTTCTAGTCCTGCCTTAGGCATGAAAGCCGACTGAGTGACTTTGGGCCAATTGCCAGGAGACGGTGAGTTCTAGTCCCGTCTCTTAGGCATGAAAGCCGACTGGGTGACTTTGGGCCAATTGCCTAGGAGACGGTGATCCAATCACCAAGACACTGGGAGTTCTAGTCCTGCCTTAGGCATGAAAGCCAACTGAGTGACTTTGGGCCAATTGCCAGGAGACGGTGAGTTCTAGTCCTGCCTTAGGCATGAAAGCCGACTGGGTGACTTTGATCCAATCACCCACTGGGAGTTCTAGTCCTGCCTAGTGACTTTGGGCAGTAGAGACGGTGAAGTTGCTCAGGCATGAGACTGGGTGGTGGGAGTTCTAGTCCTGCCTTAGGTGCCAGGAGACGGTGAGTTCTAGTCCGCTCTTAGGCATGAAAACTGGGTGAGCCAAGAAATGGAGAGTTCTAGTCCTGCCTTAGGCATGAAAGCCAGCTGGGTGACTTTGGGCCAATTGCCAGGAGATTGGGAGTTCTAGTCATGCCTTAGGTACAAAACCGGCTGGGTGACTTTGATCCAATCACCAAGGGATTGGGAGTTCTAGTCCTGCCTTAGGCATGAAAGCCGACTGGGTGACTTTGGGCCAATTGCCAGGAGACGGTGAGTTCTAGTCCTGCCTTAGGCATGAAAGCCGACTGGGTGACTTTGGGCCAATTGCCAGGAGATTGGGAGTTCTAGTCATGCCTTAGGCAGAAAAACCGGCTGGGTGACTTTGATCCAATCACCAAGGGATTGGGAGTTCTAGTCCTGCCTTAGGCATGAAAGCCGACTGGGTGACTTGGTGACTTTGGGCCAATTGCCAGGAGACGGTGAGTTCTAGTCCCGTCTCTTAGGCATGAAAGCCGACTGGGTGACTTTGATCCAATCACCAAGAAATGGAGAGTTCTAGTCCTGCCTTAGGCATGAAAGCCAACTGAGTGACTTTGGGCCAATTGCCAGGAGACGGTGAGTTCTAGTCCTGCCTTAGGCATAAAAGCCAGCTGGGTGACTTTGGGCCAATTGCCAGGAGATTGGGAGTTCTAGTTCTGCCTTAGGCAAGAAAACTGGCTGGATGACTTTGGGCCAGTCCCTCTCTCTCAGCCCCAACACAAACTCACAGGGTTGTTGTGAGGAAAAGAGGAACAGGAAGGTATGTTGGATATATTTGTCACCCTGAGTTATTTCTGAAAATAATAAAGGCAGTTTAAAAATAAAATAAAGTTTGCTGTCATGTCTGCCCGTGGCCATTCTTTAACCAAATGGGAAAAAGCTAATTATAACCCACCTCCCCATTTATTTTTAGCTTCTCTGCCAATCCCATCAAGATGCTTTCACCCCTGTCTTTATCTCCATTCGTAACCAAACTATTTAATTTTTTTTCCTTGCCCTCCTAAGTGGCTCCATTTTCTCAATCAAGTTGCTTTTCATATGCAGGTTATGCTCTCGCTCGAGGATTTCCACATGGCACATCAGGGGTTTGGCCGGGGATGAGGGGAATTCTTGCCGAGCACATTTGGAAAGTGCCCAGGGGTGCGTGTTGAGAACTTAGTAGGGGATGATGGGAGTTTTGGTCTAACACATCTGAAAACACGCCAGGGGGGTAAAGAGCTGAGTTGGGGATGATGGGGTTTATTGCCCTGCACATCTGGGAAGTGCAGGGGATGGAGAACTCAGCTGGGGATGATGGGAGTTCTAGGCTAGCCCATCTGAAGATTGCCAGGGGATGGACTGTTCCGGCTGAGGATGATGGGAGTTCTAGTCTATAACCTGGAGAATGCTAAGAGATGGGGAGTTCAAGCTGAGGACGATGGGCACTGTGGCCTACACATCTGGAGTGCCAGGAGATGGGAGAGTTCTGGCTGAGGATGATGGGAATTCCAGCCTATAACCTGCCAGGGGACTGAGAAGTGAGGCTGAGGATGATGGGCACTATAGACTATAACCTGGAGAGGACCAGAGGACGGAGGCTGAGGATGATGGGCACTGTCACCTACACACCTAGAGTGCCAGGAGGAGATGGACAGAGTTCAGGCTGAGGACGATGGGAATTAAAACCCCAGGGCATCTGGGGAATCCCGGCTGGGGATCATGGGCCTTTGAACCCATTCTCACTTGGGGGAAATCCCAGCTTGGAAGGAAGCAGGTCTGGCTGGGGACGATGGGACCTTCAATCCAAGAGGAGTGGATGATGGAACCAGAGATCCAGCAACATTCTTGGAGGGGGGCACCAAGTTGGGAGGGGGTTTGAATTACCTCTTAATAGACAGTTCGCCAAAAAAAAACCCATTAAAAAGGGGGAGGGAAGCACAAAAAGGGGGACCAGGACCCCCAAGACAAATGGGGACCCCCCAAATTTCAACACAGCCCCTCCACCCTCCAAGGGGGCTGTCCCCCTTCTTTTCAAACCTCCGCCCCCACTTCCTGGTCGGGCCTCCTCCCCCAAAGAGCCCCCCACCCCCCAAACCCGGACTACCGACCCCCCGAAGCGACCCAACCCCTCCCCCTTTTGTGCTTTAAATAAAGCCCTTGGGCGCCCCCGCCCGCCCCTCCCTCTCGCCGGGCCAAATAAAAGAGCCAAAAGAAGAGCCGCCGCCGCCTCCTTACCGCCCACCCGGTACATATTGGCCGCCATGGCGCTCGGCGTCCCCTTCCCGGCCGCCTCAGCAACTCCGGGCCCGGCCGCTCTTCATCGCCTCCCGCCGCCTCAAGCCGTCGTCGCTCCCCCTCACGCAGCCTGGGCCGGCCCTTCGGCAATCTCCGGAACCGCTCGGGCATTTCCGGTCGGGCTTCGTTGGGAAAGCGCAACACCCACCGGAGCTATCGAGCCAAGCGGCGGAAGCGTCTCGGGCTTTTCCGGAAAAGGAGGTTTCTCCCAGGTCCTGGGATAGAGGGCGGGGACAATTTCCGAGTGGCGCCGGAAAGGGACGAAGACGCTCGTGTGGTGTTTCTCCCCGGAGGGTTTCGGGCCACTTCGTAGAAGGGCTTTTTTTTTTTTTTTCCCCACCGAACTTCGGAATGGGCGGGTCTTCGGAGGAAGAGAGGGCTCCTTCGTGCCTTTCCGCCGATCTTCGGCAGAGAGGGTAGAATCGAGTGCTTTCGGTCAACATCGGCCTTTTTTCCCCCGGAATGGGAGGTTAACTCTTTCCTACCCGCACGACTTCCCTTTCGTAAAAGGGAACAAGCCCGGCCAGAAATTCTTCTCTGTTGTAGAGGTGTCACAACTGTCAAGTTGGAAAGTGTGCAGTCAACGCGTGGATGAACACGTACACACATGCAATAAGTAGGATATCCTGCCAATTTAAGAGCAGTGTTTCTAAACATTAGGGATTTTAAGAGGGGTGGACTTCAACTCCCAGAAATCCCTAGGCTTCATGCCTTCAATTCTGGGAGTTGACGACTACCAGTCTTAAAACATGCTGGCTGGGGATTCTGGGAGTTGAAGTCCACCCATCTTAAAGCCTGCTGGCTGGGGCTGAAGTCCAACCGTCTTAAAACATGCTGGCTGGGATTCTGGGGGGAGCCTGCTGCTGGGGATTCTGGGAGTGGAAGTCCACCCATCTCAAAGCATTCTGACTGGGGGATTCTGGGAGTTGAAGTCCACCCATCTTAAAGCCTGCTGGCTGGGGGATTCTGGGAGTTGAAGTCCACCCGTCTTAAAGCATGATGACTGGAGAATGCTGGGAGTTGAAGTCCACATGATGGCTATCTTAAAACATGATGGCTGGGGGATTCTGGGAGTTGAAGTCTACCCATCTTAAAGCATGACACAGTGATACATGGCACAATGACAGAAGGAAATCCTACAACTGTTTGGTTTGAGTAAATGGTTTGATGGCTGGGAAATTCTGGAATTTGAAGTCCACCTTTATTAAGCATGCTGGCTAGGGGATTCTAGGAGTGGAAGTCCACCCATCTTAAAGTTGCTATGGTTGAAAAACGCTGATGTAAACAAAAAAAAGGAACTTGGAATAGGGACTACATTTCCCAGGATCCCTCAGTCATGCCCATAGTGACCTGCTTTACGACCGCCACGACTTAACCATCGTAAATTGAGGACTACCTGTATATGTACAACATAGTTCAATGTTTTCCAATGAGAAGTAAATTTTGGCAGGAAATCTCCACGTAACTCAAAACCGGTCACACTAAACCAGGGTTAGATTTGGTGATCTTTGCCCTGCCAAACCCAAAAGATCCAGCAGGAAAAAAAAAGAGAAAGGCTTATCAGGATTTGAGATGCAAACATTTATTATTCCCCTCTCCAAATATCTAAACTGTCCTTTTTGTGTGCCTATTTACACGTTAGATCCAGCCAGGTCCAAAATGATAGGGAAAAACAGAATCAAGAGTTGTTGGTTTTTTATGGAGTACTTCCTAACTTTTTCCTTCTAAAACCCCAAACTGTTTTCGGAGTTCAACGAACATTTTCATCTTGTGCACTTTTATGAAGGTCAGAATGGAAAATCCTACTTCACGGGTGTGAGTGCTTAGAATTCAGGGGTCTCCAACCTTAGCAACTTTAAGCCTGGAGTACTTCAACTCCCAGAATTTCCTAGCTGGCTGGGGAATTCTGGGAATTGAAGTCCCCCAGCAAAGCTGGCTGGGGAATTCTGGGAATTGAAGTCCTCCAGCAAAGCTGGCTGGGGAATTCTGGGAATTGAAGTCCTCCAGGCTTAAGGTTGCCAAGGTTGGAGACCCCTGGCTTAGATATTTAATTTTATTTATTTCTTAATTTTCGGTGAGGTCCACGCCACCATCACTGCCTCCTCATAGGAGATTCATCCTGAATTTAGTAAGCAAAGGGATCCCAAACGGTCCTTTTCCCCCCAAAAAAAAACATTTTGCATGGATGGCTTGACGTGAGTTTCATCGTTCCTTCTGCAAAACCATTAATGAGTTTGTGCACTGCTACCAAAACATCCCAAAACACATTTACTCAATTTTAGGTAATTCACCAGATTTGGGAAGCAGTGCTATAAAGGCAATCCATGACTTACAACAATTCTGTTCATTTAGTGTCCGTTTGGAGTTACGACGCTGAAAAAAAAATCTGATTTATGACCATTTTTCACACTTATGACAGTTGCGGCATTCCCCTGGGTCACGTGATCACACTGCATGTATTTATGATGGTCACGAGGTCACAGGATCACCATTGGGGATCTTCCCAGCTGGCTTTCAACAAGCAAAATCAAGAAAAGGAGCCACATCTGTTTAACGCCCTCCTGATTCGCTTAAGAACCTCGGCTTAACCGCCGTGGCGAAAAGCTCATGAAATCGGGCGCCCCTTGCTGAACGATGGGGGGGGAGCCAGATCCGCTTAACGACTGGGTGACTCACTGAATGATGGCAGTGATTTGCTTTAACACCCGTGGCCCAAAAAAAAAAAAGTTGTTTAAGAAAAGGGTTGTCAACGAGCGTCTTGCTTAGCATCGGAAATTCTCGGCCCAGATTGGGTCATAAGTCAAGGACTACCTGAACAGGGATAAAGCAGCAATCCAATTCCCCCTCTTCTCTCAGGCTTTGAAAATCCAGAACTTTTGAGGTCTGTACAGAGCGAAAGCCGAGCAAAACCCGGAGGCAAATACCTGACAAGCAATCAATCTTCGTAACTCTACACAGAGAACTCTACAATGGATACAGGACACAAGGAGAGAGAGGTATGTCCTCTCATGGCCTCATATATAGAGAGACAGCTTCTTAAAGTGGTAAAACCCTGTGGGATCCATCCTGTTTTAAAGCGGCAATAACCATGCTGATTCATCCTCATTGCATCAGGCTTACAACAGCCGGTCATCTATTAAATCTCAATACCTTAACATTCTGGCTCTTTTACCTTCCTGCTGTCTCTCTCAGCAGCCTCTCCATCCTCCCAACCCACCAGGTGACGCTTTTTCGACGCATCACATTTCACGCACCACGTTTTATTTCGCACGGCGGGTTGTTCGGCCTGGTCTGCTTTGCTGCTTGCCCCTACACCTTGGGTTAATAAGCAAACGACGGCACGGTTAGCAAACGAAAATCCTCCAACGAAGCGGAAGGCGGAAAGGAGGCCAAAAAAACTGGTCCAAAAAAAAGATATGGGATCCTCCGATCAACGTTGGAGATCTCTCCGAGCATTTCCCCCACCCACGCGAGGATTCGGTTGCCATCCTGAAATATGTTCCCGGTCCGGATTTCGGCAACTTCAGGTGCTGGACCCAGCTTCGTACGAGGAAACGGAGGAGAAGGAACGGCTGGCCGGAGGGCTGCCCCCCAGGACCCGCCATTGGAAGATGCTTGTGTCCTTGCCCCCCATGGAAATGAGGTGGCCATCGTCGTGGGTGAAGCGGACATTGGTGACGTGGCTGCCATGGCCGATGTAGACGTGGCTGGGAGCCTGTGGAAGAACGAGGATGTGGGGGGTGGAGAGAAGAAACACTTAGAAACAACTAGACACACAAGGAGTTTTTTTTCGGTATTACATCTCTGTGCTAAACAACTAATTCCCACAACATGGTCAACTTACTTACTAAAACTGCATTACTATTATTCCCCTACTACTAGATTATACTAACACTTCCTAGTACCTATCTCTTCCAACTTATGACTACAACTGTGTTGTTTGTATCTTTAAAACTTATATTGTTTTATTTGTTTCCTAGTATGATTTGATTGCTTATTAGCAACTTATGACTATCACTAAGTGTTGTATCTTTTGATTCTTGATGAATGTATTTTATTTTCCTTTATGTACACTGAGAGCATTTGCACCAAAGACAAATTCCTTGTGTGTCCAATTACACTTGGCCAATAAAGAATTCTATTTTATTCTATTCTATTTAGAAACCACTCTGTTTTATTGGGACACCCCCAAAACCCCAAAGTGGGGTGGGATTCTCCCATCAGTCTTTAGAGGGCGGAAAAATGCGGAGATGGATAATCCTTAACTTACAACCCTTCGTTTTGTCACCATTTGAAGTTACAATGGCGCTGACAAAAACCCGAACTAAACTGTGTTGTTTCTCTGTGTCATATATACAGGTATATACATAATTTTGTATGTATGTGTGTATGTATTTATCTTGTCATGTTAATGTAGTGCAACTTCCAATGGTCAGTAAATGAGCAGTTGTAAGTCAAGGACTTGCCTGTACATACACCTAAGTTGTTTGAAGAAGTCTCTTTCAAGGATAAGAACCATCCAACAATGCCTGGGCATTACCTCCCAACCAAAATATTGATTAACTATCTGGATACCCATGTGCTTCGCAACAAAACTATGTGATTGGGCTTAGTGTTTGGGGAGGAAAATAAGAGGAAAAAATTCTGCCTCTGGCTACCAGCATCCATCGGTATTCATCTGGCTAGCGTTCTGTCAGAGTGAAAGAGAGTTGAGGGCTGTTTGGAAACTGAATCAGTATTTGCTGTGTTAGTGAAGAGGAGACAGCAAGGAGCCTGGGCGTGGCTTAGCTCAACTGTTCTGTACTAAAGCTGCTTGCTGCTCTGAAACTGAACCTCCTCTCCTCTGCTTGTGTTTTGCATTTGGAAGAGATTTCTTTCCAGGTGGGGAGGCGGAGTCGAACTCCTTAGCATCAGAGTGTATTAATAATAATAATATAGGAAATACTCTAAATGCTCTGAGGATCATTTGGAAAAATCCTTTCTTAGTGAGCCCCTAGAAGCCAAGAGGAACATACGTGCCAAATTTCAAGTTTGTAGGCTTTACGGTTTTGGAGATGCTGTGATGATGCGTGAGGGGCATATTTCGCTTTTATAGAGAGAGAGATTCTCCTTCCCAGGAAGGGTGCCCTTCTTCCTTACTGCCCTCCCTCCTACCTTGGGCTTGGCGCACGGGTACTGGAAGAGGTGCACTTTGCAAAAATCGTCCGCCACGGCTACCACTCGTTCGTTGTGAGAACGGCAAAGGGAGTTGATATCCGTGCCATCCGAACCATCCGGCCAAACCCCTGGGAGGTTGGGAGGTTAAGAGAAGAAGAAAAGAAAAAGGAGGATTTAATTGGATCGCTTCGGTTCGATTGGTGATGCCTGCCCATTCCAGGGGATTCTGGGCCGCTGACAAAAAACCCCAACCACCCTCCAAACAATTAAAATAGTTACCAAAAACATGGAAACCCAGAACGCAGGTGTAGGAGGCCCATTCTCGGTCCCTGTTATCAAACCGATTCTGTAGACGCTTACAACCTTTAGCCACCTCCCCTGAAAACAAATCGCTATTATTATTTTATTATTTGTTAACTCATAAAATACTTTCTTTGGTCTTGTTAAGAGTTGCGAACAGAAAGGGAGAGGTTGAGCAGTGCGGCAACTTGGAAATTGAAAGTGCATTCCTTAAATAGTTTTTCAGTAACAAGGTGACCGAAGTTTCTGCTGCCGCAAATATCTAACTGGAGAGCGTGATGGATGACTCTGGGCTAGGGAGGTGTCCCATTGGAGAATATGAATTACGATACACCCAGGGGGGTGGAGGGAAAACCAGGGTCAAGGGTGACAATGAATGATGTGTCTCAGAGTCGGCTACCACCCAGGCAGTGCCAGCATGGTTACTCCCAATAAATCCTTTGGAAGTTTTGGAAGTTTGGCTCGAGACTCATGATTTAATTGGGGCAACTGCTACTAATCCTGACAGCTAGCCGACTCTGAGACACGTAATTTATTGTCACCCTTGACCCTGATAATGGCCCTGACAACATCATCATCATCATCATCATCATCATTATTATTATTATGTTTCTATCCCACCTTCATTTTTTTTTTTACAACTAACCTACCTAATGCACTTTCCTTCTTCTATTTTCCCCACAACAATCCTGTGTGGTGGGCTGGATGAGCGGGAGGGACTGGTCCAAGGTCACCCAGCCGACTTTCATGCCTAAGGCGGAACTAGAACTCCCAGTCGCTCCTGGTGATTGGCCCAAAACACCTAGCTGACTTTTGCAGCTACTGTAAAGTGGGACTAGAACTCCCAGTCTCCTGGTGATTGGCCCAAAAACACCTAGCTGACTTTTACAGCTACTGTAAAAGTGGGACTAGAACTCCCAGTCTCCTGGTGATTAGCCCAAAAACACCTAGCTGACTTTTACAGCTACTGTAAAAGTGGGACTAGAACTCCCAGTCTCCTGGTGATTAGCCCAAAAACACCTAGCTGACTTTTGCAGCTACTGTAAAAGTGGGACTAGAACTCCCAGTCTCCTGGTGATTGGCCCAAAAACACCTAGCTGACTTTTACAGCTACTGTAAAAGTGGGACTAGAACTCCCAGTCTCCTGGTGATTGGTCCCAAAGTCACCCAATCGGCTTTCATGCCCAAGGCATGTCCAGAACTCATTGTCTCCTGGTGATTGGCCCAAAGTCACCCAGCCGGCTTTCATGCCTAAGGCGGAACTAGAACTCCCAGTAGTCTCCTGGTGATTGGCCCAAAAACACCTAGCTGACTTTTAGAACTACTGTAAAAGTGGGACTAGAACTCCCAGTCTCCTGGTGATTGGCCCAAAAACACCTAGCTGACTTTTAGAACTACTGTAAAAGTGGGACTAGAACTCCCAGTCTCCTGGTGATTGGCCCAAAGTCATCCAGCCAGCTTTCATGCCTAAGGCGGGACTAGAACTCCTGGTTTCTACGTAGCATTGGTGCCTTCCCCACTAGATCAAACTCTCTCTCTCTCTCTTGATGTTTGTGAGGAAAAAAGCCAGCAGCTGCATTATCAAAAGTAAACTTACAATACAAGATTTCATAATCCCCGGAATTGGACATGATGAATTTCCCATCCTTGGACCAATCCAGATGTGTGATGAAACTAGTGTGTCCCTGAAGTGAGAGAAAACTTGTGACTTTATTGAAGAGATCGATTATCTGACACTTTCTGAGTGGCAAGAAAACAAAGGATAAGACAAAAAAAAAACAGAACTGGGCCAAAAGACCAAAATTTTTCAAATTTTTATGGCTGTTTACTAAACTGTAATTCCCCTTTGGAGCTAAGATGGAATGAAAATTACATTTTTCTCTTAAGCCTTCTCTTACAGTTTATTTTCTTTTATCTGGCATTTTGAATTGGCTTTTTTGAATTGCTTTTTATACAAACCATTGTCAGATTTTTTTTATGCTTGTCAGTGGCCCAGAGCTATTTGATTAAGATGAGCGGCCATAATAATTAACAGAATAAATAAATAAACTCCCTGGAAGAAATTTATTTTGGTATATTTGTTTCATTCTTCCACCACCGAAATTAACCATCCTCCCTGGCTTTTCTATGTTCCTTGTCCTTCAAACTCACCGAGCAGCGGCCGAAACGAGTATATTTATGCTCTTTCTCTTCCACACTATATATATAGATGAAGTTGTCATGGGAACCGATGGCCAAAAACTCTCCATCTACCATAAAAAAAAAAGAGAGGGGAAAAAAAAAACAAATTTAAAGTAGGAAGGAAAAAGGAAGTCAGCTATCTCCATCAGCAAAGGAATTGTGACTGTTGGTTGCAGCGTCAGCCAGATGTTTAGATTGGAGGTGGAATTTTCCTCCACTGATGAATGAATTTCCCATGAATCTGGGATGTGACCATCATTCAGGAGATCGGAAGTGAAGAAAACAGGTAGCCAGCCAATTAATACTGAAGGGAGACCCTAAGATCTGATCTTGCTCCGTTTCTCTGCTTTTCCTTCACCAACCAAAGAAAAACCCACGTAAATCCAATTTTAGAGAATATTTGTAGCTCAGGGTTGAACGGCGGGTTACTGATGCTCTCAGGGGTTGGTTGTTTTTTTTTTGCAGATGTTATGCTACCAAGCTATATAACATCATCAGTGCATGGGGGAGTGAAGTGTGCTGGCTGTTTATGTAAGCAGCTTGTCTCACCAGTTTTAGTTCAGAGGTAGTTTCTAACACCCAGATTAGCAGAAAACAACACCAGAGGAAGAATCAAAGAAGAAACAATAGAGGGAGGAGGGAGGGGAGGGAGGGAGAAGGAAGGAGGAAGGAAGGAAGGAAGGAAGGAAGGAAGGAAGGAAGGAAGGAAGGAAGGAAGGAAGAAGATCGAGAGGGAGGAAGAAGATAGGGGGGAAAGGAAGGAAGGAAGGAAGAAGGAAGGAAGGAAGGAAGGAAGGAGGACGGAAGGAAGGAAGGAAGGAAGGAAGGAAGGAAGGAAGGAAGGAAGGAAGGAAGGAAGGAAGGAAGGAAGGAAGGAGATCGAGAGGGAGGAAGAAGATAGGGGGAGAAAAGGAAGGAAGGAAGGAAGGAAGGAAGGAAGGAAGGAAGGAAGGAAGAGGAGGAAGGAAGGAAGGAAGAAGGAAGGAAGGAAGGAAGGAAGGAAGGAAGGAAGGAAGGAGATCGAGAGGGAGAAAGAAGATAGGGGAGAAAAGGAAGGAAGGAAGGAAGGAAGGAAGGAAGGAAGGAAGGAAGGAAGGAAGGAAGGAAGGAAGGAAGGAAGGAAGGAAGGAAGGAAGGAAGGAAGGAAGGAGGAAGAAGAAGGAAGGAAGGAAGGAAGGAAGGAAGGAAGGAAGGAAGGAGGAAGGAAGGAAGGAAGGAAGGAAGGAAGGAAGGAAGGAAGGAAGGAAGGAAGAGGAAGGAAGGAAGGAAGGAAGGAGATCGAGAGGGAGGAAGAAGATAGGGGGGGAAAGGAAGGAAGGAAGGAAGGAAGGAAGGAAGAGGAAGGAAGGAAGGAAGGAAGGAAGGAAGGAAGGAAGGAAGGAAGGAAGGAAGGAAGGAAGGAAGGAAGGAAGGAAGGAAGGAAGGAAGGAAGGAAGGAAGGACATCCCAAGACTGTCAGAGAAAGCTATTAGATTTAAATAACCAGACCACTTCACTCCCCCAGGCACTGCTGATGTCAAATAGCCTGGTAATGAAACGTCTGCAGGGAAGCTCAGAGAATACCAAGAACTCAACAGACATAAAAAGATCAAAAGGAAACAGAAAATCTCACCTGGGGAATAACGTACTACAGACAGCTGCTCATTTCCATCCGTGTAGCTGGACAACACCTGTCGCGTCTCCGTGTCCAACACCTGCCACCTGAGAGAGGTGAAAAGGGATAAGTTTGATCTTACCAAGCCTTCTTTTTTTTCCCACCCAAGATTTTAGCAGCTGTGGAAAAAGTGAAATCCATTCCACCCCAGCTGGCACCCACCCACCCTGCAGGGTAGGACAGAGGAACTAAGTTTTTGTCTGCTGTCTTTTGAAGAAGCCGTTCCCAAAACCAACAGGAAGGGTCACCCACCCTGCTGAGTCCCAGGGCAGATGGGCCAGGGGTGGGAGGGGAGGGAGTTACCGTCCAGTGCTGAATCCCACGGTCACCACTTTCCCACTGGGGTGGAAATCAGCACAGAGTCCTGTTTCCTGGGGAATAGAAAGGGAGGGAGGGAGGGAGGGAGAGACAGACACACAGAGACAGAGAGAGAGGGAGAAGGAGGAAGAGAGAGAGAAAGAGAGAGAGAGAGAGAGGGGAGGGAGAGGAGAGAAGAGAGGAAGGGAGGGAGAGGAGGAGAGAGAGAGAAAAGAGAGGGAAGGAGAGAGAGAGAGAGACAGAGAGAGAGACACAGAGACAGAGAGAGAGGGAGAAGGAGGAAGAGAGAGAGAAGAGAGAGAGGAGAGGGGGAGGGAGGGAGAAAGAGTGGAAGGGAGGGAGGGAGAGATAAAAAGAGAGGGAGGAGGGAGAGAGAGAGAGAGACAGAGAGAGAGAGACACAGAGACAGAGAGAGAGGGAGAAGGAGGAAGAGAGAGAAAAAGAGAGAGAGGAGAGGGGGGGGAGGGAGGGAGAGGGAGGGAGAAAGAGTGGAAGGGAGGGAGGGAGAGAGAAAAAGAGAGGGAAGGAGGGAGAGAGAGAGAAAGAGGCAGAGAGAGAGACATAGAGACAGAGAGAGGGGGAGAAGGAGGAAGAGAGAGAGAGAGGAAGAGAGAGGGGAGAGAGGGGAGAGAGGAGAGAGAGAGAAAGAGAGGGAGAGGAAGGGAGGGAGGGAGAGGAAGGGAGGGAGATAGAAAAAGAGAGATGGAGGAGAGAGAGAGAAAAGAGAGAGTGGAGGTAGGAATGAGAGGGAGGGAGGGAGAGAGAGAGAGAGAGAAAGAAACTGGTAAGTTGGTTATTTGTAAAAAAAAGTTAGGATTTTGTCCCTGGGATCAGGCTCCTGAACAGCTTCCTAAATTCAAAAGTGGGTGATTTTTTCCAAGCCTAAACCTCAGAGTTCTCTTCAACGGGATTTATTGACAGGACGGGAATAAAGTTTCAAGAACAGCAGCCGCCAAAATCTGCATCCATTTAGAGCCAATCATCTTTTTGCCCTGTACATTAGGGTGGAGAGATGCGCCTGACTTTCCCTGGCATGGACGTTTCCAGCAAATAACACTGGTCGTTAAGTGAACCATGCGGTTCTTAAGCGAATGCAGCTTCCCCCCCCTCCCCCAGTTGACTTTTGCTTTGCCGGGAAGGTCAGAAACCTGACCCCACAATGCTGCAACAGTCGTAAGTACATCTCAGTCGCCAAGCACCCAAATTTTGATCCTGTGCCCATGGGGGATGGCTGCAATAGCCGTAAGTGTGAGGATCAGCCGTAAGTCGCTGTTTCTCAGGGCCGCTGCAGCTGGACGGCCGCTTAAACCAACAGTTGCAAGTCCAAGGCTGCCCGTGGTGGTAGTGTTTCTTCCCGCCAGGTCCGGTACCTCTAAGGTGAGGCTCCAAGCCATCATATGCTCGCTCCCATCCCACAGGCAGACCTGCTTGTCGTAGCCGCAAGTCACGAAAAGGTCCCGGGAGGGGTGAGTCCCCAGGCCCCAGAGTTCGTCCGTGTGGCCCTGCAAAGGAAGGGAAGGGAGTTGGGGCCGAGAACGTTGGGCCGGTCTTAAAGAAAAGAAGAATCGGGGGCGACAGGACAGCGGGGCCTTCCTGCATTTGAGGGGCTGCCCCAAAGAAGAAGAGGCGGGGGGAGGGTCAGTCTATTCTCCAAAGCACCCAGAAGGCAGGACGAGAAGCAACGGATGGAGACTCGTCAAGGAGAGAAGCGACCTGGAATGAAGGGATGGCTGGCCACCAGAAGTTGTGGGTGCTTCATCGCTGGAGGTTTTTAAGAAGAGACTTGTCTGGAATGGCATAGGGTCTCCTGCTTGAGCAGAGGGGTTGGACTAGAAGACCTCTGAGGCCCCTTCCAGCCTGTTCTGTTCTATTCTATTCTATTCTATTCTATTCTATTCTATTCTATTCTATTCTATATTCTATTCTCTTCTCTTCTACTTTTTTTCTATTCTATTCTATTTTTTATTTTCTATTCTATTCTATTCTATTCTATTCTATTCTATTCTATTCTATTCTATTCTATTCTATTCTATTCTATTCCTTATTCTATTCTATTCTTTTTCCTATTCTTTTTCCTATTCTATTCTATTTTCTATTCTATTCTATATTCTCTTCTCTTCTCTTCTACTTTTTTCTATTCTATTCTATTCTATTCTATTCTATTCTATTCTATTCTATTCTATTCTATTCCTTATTCTATTCTATTCTACATTCCAATATCTATTCTATTCTGTTTTCTATTCTATTCTATATTCTATTCTATATTCTATTCTATTCTTTTTCCTATTCTATTCTATTTTCTATTCTATTCTTTTTCCTATTCTATTCTATTCTATTTTCTATTCTATTCTATATTCTATTCTATTCTATTCTACTTTTTTCTATTCTATTCTATTTTTTATGTTCTATTCTATCCTATATTTTATTCTATTTATAGTTCTATTCTATTCTACTTTTTCCTATTCTATTCTATTTTCTATTTTATTCTCTATTCTATTCTATTCTATTCTATTCTATTCTATTCTATTCTATTCTATCCTATCCTATCCTATCCTATCCTATCCTATCCTATCCTATCCTATCCTATCCTCTACTACTCTACTCTACTCTACTCTACTCTACTCTACTCTACTCTACTCTACATTGTATATTCTATATTCTAGTCTGCTCTATTCTGTATTCCCTTCTCTATTCCACTCCATTCCATTCCTTCATTCTTAATTCCCTTCCCGTCTAAAGTGGGAGGCTGGAGGAGGAGCTAGGAGGAGGGTTGACTTTGGGGCATCTCTGCTCACCTGGATGATGGGTTTGAAGCCCTCGGCCAAACTGCCGCGTAGCAGGGCGTTGCGTGTGGTCCCCACCAAAAGCTCCCCGCTCTCGCTTTCTGCGATAGTACGCACGGCACCAAATTGCTCCGGTATCTGAGCCAAAAGTTGTTTTTTTAAAAAAAAATTCAAAACGAGAATACGTACAAACCTGCCTACCCACGGTCACTAAAGAAATGTTTTACGAGTCAAGGACTGCGTGAATTAGTTATTCATAACTTTGTTTCTTCTCTGGGCTGGACTGCCGCAAAGGGCTAACCACCCCCTTCTGAGCCTCCACAAGGCTCTAGTCCTCATTAGCGAGGGAGAAAATGATGCCAGTATGTTTAAAAATAAAAATAAAAACTTTACAAAAAAAAAAAGAGGGAGAGAAAAAGATGCCAAGCAACGTGTCCTGAGCTGCCCCTCCTGAAGTCTGTTTGACACACACACACACACACACACACACACTTACCTCCACCTCCTGCAGGACAGTGAGGAGGGGGCTCCATTGAACCAAACGCCGGTCCTTGCCGCCCCCACTCAGGACCGAACCGTCACGGCACAGACAGAGGCAGAAGATGCTTCCTTCGTGAGCGTGGGTTTGCTTGCTGATCTGGTAGGTCTCTGCGAGAGGGAAGAACCGGCCCACAATTGCAATTGAAACGTCCATCTTGTTCCGATGACCCAAGGATTCTCCAACAGCACGAAGCCGACGCCTCGTCCCGATAAAACCCCTTTTATTTAGTTTACAGTGAATTCCTCTCCAGTGAATTCCCTTCTTCTGGCACCTCTGTGCATGCGCACGCTGGGAACAGGCTCCAGCTGTTCTTCTTCCCCACTGATCGCCGACACTGAAGGCAGCTGATAACTGTCGGAAAGCCCCTGGCCCCATCTCTGCCCTCCGACGCAGAGCCCTCGTCGGAACCTTCCCCAGACTCCAGGACGGGGCCATGTTCCTCCCCAACCTCCTCCCTGTCCGAATCTGCTGGCCGCTGGCGGGCCACAACACATCTTCCCTATCCTGATGAACGTCTCGGCTTTCTCCCCACTTGCCTACCTTTCGCCCCCTTGCCCAAAGTGCGAATGTCGGCCGCTGCTCTGGCCCAGGTCAGGATGTTGCCTTCGGAATCTCCGGTGAGGACGTCCCCATTGGTATCAAACACGAAGCACTGGATAAACTTGGGTTTCTTGTATTTCTGGAAAGGGAAAACCGAGGGAAGAAGTTGGTAACACAAAAGACCAGTTTGGCCTCGTGATTTGAGGCGCCAGGCTAGAAACCAGGAGATGGTGAGTTCTAGTCCCGCCTTAGGCAGGAAAGCTGACTAGGTGACTTGGGACCGATTGCCAGGAGATGGTGAGTTCTAGTACCACCTTAGCCATGAAAGCTGGTTGAGGGACTTTGGGCCAATCACCAGGGACAGTGAATTCTAGTCCCGCCTTAGGCAGGAAAGCCGATTATATGATTTTGGGCCAGTCACCAGGAGACAGTGAGTTCTAGTACCACCTTAGCCATGAAAGCTGCCTGAGTGAATTTGTGCCAGTCACCAGGAGATGGTGAATTCTAGTTCCAGCTTGGGCATGAAAGCTGAGTGGATGACTTTGAGCCAATCACCAGGAGACCGTGAGTTCTAGTCCCGCCTTAAGCACAAAATCAATCTATCTTCCTTCCTTCCTTCCTTCCTTCCTTCCTTCCTTCCTTCCTTCCTTCCTTCCTTCCTTCCTTCCTTCCCTCCCACCCCTCCTTCCTTCCTTCCCTCCCTCCCCCTTCCTTCCTTCCTTCCTCCCTCCCCTCCCTCCCTCCCTCCCTCCCTCCCTCCTTCCTTCCTTCCTTCCTTCCTTCCTTCCTTCCTCCTCCCTTCCTCCCTTCCCTTCCTTCCTTCCCTTCCTTCCTTCCTTCCTTCCTTCCTTCCTTCCTTCCTTCCTTCCTTCCTTCCTTCCTTCCTCCCTCCCTCCCTCCCTCCCTCCCTCCCTCCCTCCCTCCCTTCCTTCCAAGATTCTTTTACCCCAAAGATCCCCTGTTTCTTGGTTAAGCTGCTTCCCACCCAGGTCCAGAAATAGACGTGCGACTTTCCAGCGGTGATGATGTTGCTGCTGTCTTGGGGATTAAACTCCACCATCAGGACGGATTCATTGGTGCTCTGGATAGCAAAAAAGGAAGAGCGGGGGGAAAAAAACAACATCTCTCAGTCTATGGGATCCATCAGGATTCATTCACGCGTGTGCAACTTTGCTGGTCATGGGTGCTTCCGTCCCTGAAAGCTCCTCCCACTTAAAACAAACAAACAAACAAACCTCTGGCTAACAAGCCAGCATCACCTGCATCCCACATCTGGCTCTTTCCACCTCTCACCTTGATTTCGGCTTGCTTGGTGCCGCGGACGCAATCCCACACCGAGAGCATGTGTTCGTTGGACTCGTCGATCACACACAGGTAGGCGCCCTCGTCCTGAGAAGGGGGGGAAAAGAATGG
>NC_142022.1:7751769-7764269 GCF_049901735.1 Notechis scutatus
GCTGGCTGTTCTTCCTTCCCCGGGGGGAAGAAAAATGAGGCTTTTTCTCGACCAGCTACGAGACAGGTACAGCTGTCCAACACTTTGGGGGGGGAGAGAGCTTGGGGGTTCAAAGGGAGTGATACCCAACCCCAAAACGGAGCAAACGCTAAAGCAAGTCGGGTTCAGGCTGCGAGGCTGGATTAGACGATTGGGGTCTCTCACGCAGCCTGGAAAACACTATTCCGCTTTGTGTATCTTTTATTTTTTTATAGATATATTTCGATCGGTTGGTTTTGTTTTTAGAGTGCCTTTCTTAAGATTTTGTAAACCAACCGAGGAGGTGAACGCATCTACTTCCTTCCTTCCTTCTCCTGTTTTTTCCCCTGCAACAACAACAACCCTGTGAGGTGGGTTGGGCTGAGAGGGAGAGATTGGGTCAACGTCACCCAGCTGGCTTTTCGTGGCTATTGCGGGACTAGAACTCCCCATCTCCTGGTAATTGCCCCAGAGTCATTCAGTTGGTTTTTCATGCCTAAGCCAAGACTAGAACTCCCAGCCTCCTGGTAATTGTCCGAAAGTCACCTAGTCAACTTTCCTGTTTAAGGTAGGACTAGAACTCACTGTCTCCTGGCGATCGGTCCAACGTCATCCTGTCGGCTTTCATGCCTAAAGCGATACTAGAACTCACCATCTCCTGGCAGTTGGCCCAAAGTCATCCAGCCAGCTTTCATGCCTAACGCAGGACTAGAATTCCCGGTCTCCTGGTGATTGTCCTAAAGTCACCCAGTCGATTTTCCTGCTTAAGGCAGGACTAGAACTCCCAGCCTCCTGGCAATTGGCCCAGAGTCATCCAGCCGGCTTTTTATATCTAAGGCAAGGACTACAACTCACTGTTTCCTGGTTTCCAACTTGGCGCCTGAATCTTTAGATCAAACTGGCTTTCTCTTTTATATTAACAACTCCCGTAATAAATCTGAGGGCCCCGTCTTCAGCTACAGATCTCCACCTTGCTAGTAAAACTCTTTTCAAGTCACCCATGAGCGCAAATCTTGGTTTGGGGGTGCCCTCACCTGGTCTGTCCCACCTCACTTCTGGAAACTCAGGTCCATGTTGGGAACTAGACTTCTGTCTTTGCTGCTTTCCAGAAATGAAAGGTTTTGCTGTCTGTCTTTACTGCGGTGTCCTTGGTGCTCCTGGTGGCTTCCTTGCAGACATCTGGTGACCCAACTAGGTAACGTTACAAGTCCAATTCCCTTAATGCTTACCTAGTTGGGTGACGAGATGCCAGCATCAGACTTCCTTTCAGTCATATTGCGGTTTTAGTCCTTGTTAACTCTGGCTATCATAGGTTTGTATCTCCTGTTTAGACCATAATTGACAGCTGCTGGGACAAGAACCTGTTGGATCTGAGGGATAATCTTGGCACCAGATATGGGCCACCAGGTCTGACAATGACTTTGGTGCTCTGTTGAAGGATCACAGGGTTAACTGGGTCCAAGGGGTGGAGGAGACACCAAGAAATGTTTTTACTTCCCAAATGTGGGACTCTAGACCAGAGAAAATCTCTAAGATTGAATGTTCCCTCAGAAGATCCAACCGAGACCCCAACCCACCAGAGAAAACTCTCTAGCAATGAATGTTCCCTCAGAAGATCCAACCGAGACCCCAACCCACCAGAGAAAAGTCTCTAGCAATGAATGTTCCCTCAGAAGATCCAACCGAGACCCCAACCCACCAGAGAAAAGTCTCTAGCAATGAATGTTCCCTCAGAAGATCCAACCGAGACCCCAACCCACCAGAGAAAACTCTCTAAGATTGAATGTTCCCTCAGAAGATCCAACCGAGACCCCAACCCACCAGAGAAAAGTCTCTAGCAATGAATGTTCCCTCAGAAGATCCAACCGAGACCCCAACCCACCAGAGAAACCTTGAACATCTTGCCCAACCACCCCTTAATGAAGCTGGCGGACCTTTCAACTTACCTTGGCTCTCCTGGGAGATGCACCCATCTTCTCCCACAGCTTTCCTTCTTCGCTGGGTGCGCCCTCCGGCGCCTGCGCGCCGACCCCACACATTGGCCCATCCCCTTTGTCCGACATCTTCTTCCTCACCACGTGGGCCTCGGTTCCTCCCGCCTGGTCCAGGGTCCCCCCTTTCAGAGGCTGGATGTGATATTCAGTACCCCGATATTGCAGCACCCCAATCAAAGAAGTCCCGTCGAAGTTGATTGCCACGATCGATTCCGGATCCGAATTGATTGTCCCGGTGAAGTAGTTGTCCCTTTCAGTTGGCGTGTCCACCACCGGCTTCAATCTGCCCAAATATTGGACGGTCAAGTCCTTTGAGAAGAAACTAGGGTCTTTCTCTAGATTGAGGAGCAGTTCTTCTCCAAACATCTGCAGTCGAAATGACAGATGTCGGTCCGAATCCATGTTATAATCGAGGGAATTTTCATTCTCCAAGGTGCCGGATGAGTCTTGACCCCCCAAAACAGAATTGGCATTCAATTTTTCAGGATAAACTATTTCTTCATCGTATCTGCTCGAAGGACCCGTTTGGGTTGCTGAGCAAGCCAGGTTAAAAGAGACGATGAGCAGAAGAAGAAACATGGGTAAATTTTTTGGGGGGAGGACAGTCAACTTAAGAAGAAAAAGAGGGGCAACCCCCAAAATTTCTCACCCTTGTCGGATAAAACTAGGAATAAATCAAGAAAAAAAACCCGTACACCCAGCAGCCAAGAAGGCAGCCGATGATATAAAGTTTCCCCAAGGACAAATACAAAATTCAAAAAACGAACAAAGACACCAAATTTCCTTCTTCTCTTTGCTGGTTGCAACTCTGAAATTGATTTTAAAAAAAAAAATTAACAAAGTGGGGGCAAAAAAAAAAAATCAGATCAAATGAGAAGTGATTCCGCTTTGATTTCTTTTTAAGTTGCCGAGAGAAACCATTGAAAAATGGGCTTTGACAGAAATTTGGTTTCTCCCCTTTTATTTTTCTTAGCTGCCAAAATTTTTTCCTCCCTTCCTGCAGCTGACGGGTTTTCTGCGGGATGCCAAACGAAAGCTTCGGTTCTTCCTTCCAGATCTTAGAAAGCACCAGGAAAAATATATCTATATATCTCTCTCTCTCTCCTTATTGTCACCCCTCGTTTTTCTTCTCGTTTGAAACGAAGAGGGTAGAATAAAAGAATCAACTGGAAAAAAAAGAGAAGGAAAGAAAAAGGAATAAACTCGATCCCAGTTAGTTAGTTTTCTCTTCTGTTGTAATCCTCAGGACTTTCTGAGTTTAAGATGTGTGGATGTATACATGTCCATATATATATATATATATTGAATTACTCTGCAATTTAGCCCCACCTCCTCTGCTTTTCCATTGGCTTGCAGAGCTTAGTCAAAAAAAGGATGATTCCCAAAAGACGTAATGCTATGAATAAGAGATGAAAAAGGGGTTTCCCCCCCTTTTTAAAAACTCTTTTCCTCTTTTTTTTTTTTTTTTTTTTTTCAAACATTGAGAAATGGATGGGCTGTGTGATGATTTAAGGATGGGAATTGCAGATGAGTTGGCAGAAATGACACACACAAACACACACACACTCACACTCAGGGAGGGGGCTGTTGATGTGTGCGTCTCAGTGTGTAAATGGGTATTTTCCTTTTTTTTAATTCCCTATTTCCAGATTTGTTTTGTTTGTTTTTTCCTGGCTGATGGTGAGAAATCTTGCAATTGTGGTCAGCTTCCCTGCCTCTCATTCCCCCCCCCCCAATAAAGTGTCCTTTATTGTCACAAAGAAAAGCAATTTTGGGGGGAGTGGATCTGCTCTGGGGGCGAAATGCAAAACTCCCAACTTTCTGAAGTTGCTAGTCCACAAGGGTTTTCCTAGAAAAGCTTTCAAATCTTTGGAGGTTTTTGCGGGAGGTGGGGGCAGAAACACCATAAATCACTTGATTCCTGGACATCCGCCCAGCTCCCTTCCTCCTTGTCTAAGTCTTGACAATAGGTGACAATAAATGTGATAAATTAAATTAGTAAATGAATTAATGAATGTAAAAGTTCAACAGCTGGAAATTGCATTTTGCAAAGCTAAGCACCTCCTTGTACCTTACTCTTTTATATAGGCTTAGCCAGAAAGCCAACTGGGTGACTCTGGGCCAATCACCAGGAGACGGTGAGTTCTAGTTCTGGCTTAGGCATGAAAGCCAACTGGCTGAGTTTGGGCCAATCACCAGGAGGTGGTGAGTTCTAGTTCTGACTTAGGCATGAAAGCCAACTGGCTGAGTTTGGGCCAATCACCAGGAGGTGGTGAGTTCTAGTTCTGGCTTAGGCATGAAAGCCAACTGGCTGAGTTTGGGCCAATCACCAGGAGGTGGTGAGTTCTAGTTCTGGCTTAGGCATGAAAGCCAACTGGCTGAATTTGGGCCAATCACCAGGAGGTGGTGAGTTCTAGTTCTGACTTAGGCATGAAAGCCAACTGGCTGAGTTTGGGCCAATCACCAGGAGACTGTGAGTTCTAGTTCTGGTTTAGGCATGAAAGCCAACTGGATGAATTTGGGCCAATCATCAGGAGGTGGTGAGTTCTAGTTCTGGCTTAGGCATGAAAGCCAACTGGCTGAGTTTGGGCCAATCACCAGGAGGTGGTGAGTTCTAGTTCTGGCTTAGGCATGAAAGCCAACTGGCTGAGTTTGGGCCAATCACCAGGAGGTGGTGAGTTCTAGTTCTGGCTTAGGCATGAAAGCCAACTGGCTGAGTTTGGGCCAATCACCAGGAGGTGGTGAGTTCTAGTTCTGGCTTAGGCATGAAAGCCAACTGGATGAATTTGGGCCAATCATCAGGAGGTGGTGAGTTCTAGTTCTGGCTTAGGTATGAAAACCCACTGGGTAATTTTGGGCCAATCACCAGGAGGCTTGATTTTTCAACGGCACCCCACATTTTAGGGGTGTTCATCTGCTTTTGATGGGGTGGGGATGGGGCCCCCCTTTTTATCCTTTTCCAATACCCCCTTTTCTCTCCTGAAACAAAGCGAAGTGAGCTCGGGGACCCCAAAACACGTCAAAACGTATGGAAATCAAGTCCTCCCTCTTGGAGATACAACCGTCTTTGCGAAACCAGGAGAACGTCTAGTCCTTGGACGTTCCCGTCGACTTGGATTTTCATCGAAATTCCTACGATTTTCTCTTTTCCCCCCCTCCTGCCTAGGGAAACATTTGTGAGAATCCTCTTCCAGGATATATTTTATTTTCGGTGTCGTGCTTTCGTGGTTCTGGGTGACATGGCCTCCCAGTGACGTGGTGGGTGACGTGCCTTATGGGGGACCTCAGCCCGTCACTGGGGATTCTGACCTATCCCAGAGGGGTTCTGGTCAGAGGGTGACCATGATGGGAGGATGCGTCTCTTCGTCCGACGGCTCTTCCCGACCGGCCGGGATCTGCTGGGAACAGAGTGTCCCATTTTCTCACAATCTATCCCCCCCCCAACCCCCCCGGGCTCTCCCAAGCCAACTGGGAAGGAGGCCAAGCCAACTCTGGCTCCCAAGGCAGCTGCATCCAGAGGTGAAGACCCCTGGAAGGAGAAAGAGGAGAAGCAGACTGTGCTCCGGGGGAAAGTCTCTCTCGAGCTTTGGCAGCTGGCTGTGCCTTTCTTTCTTTCTTTCTTTCTTTCTTTCTTTCTTTCTTTCTTTCTTTCTTTCTTTCTTTCTTTCTCTTCCTTCCTTCCTTCCTTCCTTCCTTCCTTCCTTCCTTCCTTCCTTCCTTCCTCTTTCTTTCTTTTTCTTCCTTCCTTCTTTCTCTTTCTTTCTTAATTTCTTCCTTCTCTCTCTCTCTCTTTTTCTCTTTCTGTTCCTTCCTTTTTCTTTTTTGCTCTCTCTCTTTTTCTCTCTCTGTTCCCTCCTTTCTTTCTATTTCTCTCTTCTTTCTCTCTCTTTCTCTCTCTCTTCCTCTATTTTTGTTCCTTTCTATCTCTTCCTCTTTCCCTTTTTTCTCTTCCTTCCTTCCTTCCTTCCTTCCTTTCTTTGTTCCTTCCTTCCATTTCCTTTTTCTTTTTCTCTTCTCTTTTCTCTTTGTTCCCTCCTTTCTTTCTCTCTTCCTCTCTTTATTTCTCTCTCTCTTTCTCTCTCTCTTCCTCTATTTTTTGTTCCTTTCTATCTCTTCCTCTTTTTTCCTTCCTTCCTTCCTTCCTTCCTTCCTTCCTTCCTTCCTTCCTTCCTTCCTTCCTTTGTTTTTTCCTTCCATTTCCTTTTTTCTTTTTCTCTTCTCTTCTCTTTGTTCCCTCCTTTCTTTTCCTCTCTTTATTTCTTTCTCTCTTTCTCTCTCTTCCTCTATTTTTTGTTCCTTTCTATCTCTTCCTCTTTCCCTTTTTCCCTTCCTTCCTTCCTTCCTTCCTTCCTTCCTTCCATTTCCTTTTTTCTTTTTCTCTTCTCTCTTTTCTCTTTGTTCCCTCCTTTCTTTCTCTCTTCCTCTCTTTATTTCTCTCTCTCTCTCTCTCTTTTCTTCCTTTATTTTTGTTCCTTTCTTTCTTTTTCTCTCTTTCACTTTGCCTTTTTCTCTCTTTGTTCCTTTACTCTCTCTCTTCCTCTTACCCCTCTTCCTCATTCACCTTCCCCCTTTTTCTTCTTTCTCCTTCTTTCTCCTTCCTTCTCTTTCTCCTTCCTCTTCCTCTTCTACCTTCCTCCTCCTCCTCTACCTCTATCCCTTCCTTCCTTCCTCCCTCCCTCCTCCTCCTTTTTCAGTTTTCCCTCTCTCCTTTCCTTCCCTTCCCTCTTCTTTCCTTCATCTGTTTCCTTTCCATCTTTCTGCTAACTGTATGGCTCATCTTCCCAGCAAAATTCGGCATCCTTATGACCACGGGATCAAAATTCAGATATTGGCAAGCGGGGTGTATTTACGACGGTTGCTACCTCCCTGGGTCACGCAACTGCCTTTCCTGCCACCTTACAAAGACCACGAAGGGAGCAGGATTCGCTTCCCGCAGCCATTCACTCAGCCACCGTGGCCAAAAACGTGGCAAAATTGGGTGCCACGCTCCCTGAACAACCCACCCCCCCCAAAAAAATTCTGATCCTCCCCCACTGTGGTCGTAAGTTGAGGAATACCTGTAAGCGGTGGGGCGGGGGGAGGAACGGAGGGAGCGATGGGCAAATGGATCCTTCTGTGTTTGGAAGAGATCCACTTTGGGATGAGTGGATCCTTTCCAAACCACGGAGATTCCAGCCCCACCAAAACGGCTGAACCAGCTGATTGGCGAGACCCCTGGTTGGTTGATGCGAGGTTGAGCCGCCCTTCCAGCCATGAGTCACAAGCGTCTTCTCAACAGTCGTCTTACAACAACGTTCCCATCACAATAGATCCACACACAGTTCTTTC
Organism: Notechis scutatus; assembly: GCF_049901735.1. Taxonomy (NCBI): domain Eukaryota; kingdom Metazoa; phylum Chordata; class Lepidosauria; order Squamata; family Elapidae; genus Notechis; species Notechis scutatus. The sequence continues at coordinate 7,759,110 of NC_142022.1, forward strand.
TCTTTCGCCTGGCTTCCCCCTCCCCCTCGCTCCTTTGTCCTCCGCTGACCCCCTTGGCTCGCTCCCTCTTTCCCTTCCAGCTCTGATTGGTTCCAACTGGAAACAGGGTCTTCCAATAGTTCTCGAGAACATTGCATTAGGGGTTGGGTGATCTTCTGGCCCTCTGGCCTTTGGAACATCCCTCTGAGCAGCCCCCCATAGAAGCCACAGGGTTACATCCCATCGGGGGTCTTTATAGGGTTCTCATCAGTGTCCAGTTCTGTGGCTTCATCTTCCTTGCTCATGTTCTACCTTTTTCTGATCCTCTTTGTCCTCCTCCTCCTCCTTCTCCTCCCTCACTTTCTTCTTCCTCCTCCTCCTCCTTCCTCTACCATGTTCGTTTTTCTCCTCCTCTTCCTCCATCTCCATCATCTTCCTCCCTTCTCCTGCATCATCATCTTCTCCTTTTTCATCTTCTTCTCCTCCTTCTCTTTCTTTTCCATCTTGTCCTTCTCCATCTTCTCCTCCATGTTCTTCCTCCCCTGCTTCTCCCCTCCTCCTTTTCCATCTTCTCCAGGTTCTCCTTCTCCACCTTCTCCACCTCCTCCTTCCTCTCCATCTCCATCTTCTCCTCCATGTTCTTTCCTCCTCCTGCTCCTCCTTTTCCTTGACCTTGTCCTTCTCCATCTTGTCCTTCTCCATCTCCATGTTCTTCTTTCCCTCCTCCTCATTCTTTTCCATCTTGTCCTTCTCCATCTTCTCCTCCATGTTCTCCTTCTTCTCCATCTCCATCTTCTCCTCCATCTCTCTTCTCCTCCTCCTTCCCCTTTTTCCATCTTGTCCTTCTCCATCTTCCCTCCATGTTCTCATCTTCTCCATGTTCTTCTTCCATCTCCATCTCCATCTTCTCCATGTTCTTCTTCCCTCCTCCTCCTCCTTCTTTTCCATCTTGTCCTTCTCCATCTTCTCCTCCATGTTCTCCTTCTCCATGTTCTCCTTCCTCTCCATCTTCCATCTTCTCCATGTTCTCCTTCTCCATCTTCTCCATCTCCATCTTCTCCTCCATGTTCTTCTTCCCTCCTTCTTTCTCCTCCTTCTTTCCATCTTGTCCTTTCCATCTCATCTCCTCCATCTTCTCCTTCTCCATCTTCTCCTTCCTCTCCATCTCCATCTTCTCCATGTTCTCCTTCACTTCCTCCTCCTTCTTTTTCATCTTCTCCTTCTCCATCTTTTCCTCCTCCTCCTCCTCCTCCTGAATCTTCATCTTCTCCTTTTCCACCTCCATCTCCTCCTCCTTCTCCTTTTCCACCTTGTCCTTCTCCATGCCCTCCATGTTCTCCTTCTCCTCCTTCTCCATCTTCCCCTTCACCTCCTCCTCCTCCTTCTTCTCTGCTACTCCATTTCTCTTCCCTTCCTGATCTTTCGACCTCCTAGCTAATTATCTCAGAAAGTGTTTCCTTTGGCTCATCCGTCTGCCACCCACCACATCTGCTCTCCTGGCCCAGAGGTCCTCCTTTTCCCCCCTCCCCTCCCTCAACTTTTTAAAAATTTATTTCTTGCTCAGCTGGGATCTTGTTGCAGTCTGGATCCCGAAGCAAACTCTTTCCCGGCGGGGCAAACGGGAATGCTTTGGCAAACTGGCTGCCAATCTCATTATCCCGAATTTTTGCCCAACTCCTTTTTTTTTTTCTTGGAAATTCGCAGCCTTCCTGCTTTCTCCTTTTTCTTTCCAGTTGAATGACATCCATTTTATTTTATTTTATTTTATTTTGCAGCAGGCGAATCGATACCACGGGTTTAGGAATGTTAAGGCCTGTTTTTCACCCCTTTTCTTTCCGAATCCAACTTTCCCCCCTTTTCATAGAAGTGCCATCTGAAGCCGAGCCAAAGATTGAAACAAGGAAGGTGGGGCTGGCACTTCTAATAGCTCTACAGATATTCAGAAGCGAATTGGAATATCTAAAGGGGCTTTCGCCAAAAAGAAAGGGGTTTTTATTTGTCAACCTATTTTCCAAAGCACTAGGGGTGACCTGATAACAGTGTGCCAATATTTGAGGGCTGCCCCAAAGAAGAGGGGGGTCAACTTATTTTCTAAAGCACCAGAAGGCAGGACAAGAAGCAACGGGTGGAAACGAATCAAGGAGAGAGGGCAACCTAGGACAGATTAACCGAGTTGGAAGGGAGCTTGTAGGTCATCTAGTCCAACCCCCCCACCCTGCACCATTTCTGACAGATGGCAGTCCAGTCTCTTCTTGAAAGCTTCCAGGGATGAAGCTCCCACAACTTCTGAAGGCAAGTCGTTCCACTGAATATAGAATAACAGAGTTGGAAGGGACCTTGTAGGACATCTAGTCCAACCCCCCACCCAAGCAGGAGACCCTACACCATTTCTGACAAATGGTGGTACAATCTCCCCTTGAAAGCCTCCAGGGACGAAGCTCCCACAACTTCTGAAGGCAACTTCTGTTCCGTGGGTTGATGGTTCTCCCTGTCAGAAAATGTCTCCTTATTTCCAGGTTGAATCTCTCCTTGTTCAGTTTCCATCCATTGTTCCTTCTCTGGCCTTCAGGGGCCTTGGAGAATAGCTTGACTGCCTTCCTCCTCTCTGGGGCAGCCCCTCAAATATTGGAAGGCTGCTCTCCTGTCTCCCCTGGTCCTTCTCTAGCCAAGCCCAGTTCCTGCAACTGTTTGTCATATGGTTTAGTGTCCAGTCCCCTCATCATCCTAGTTGCTCTTCTCTGCACTCTTTCTAGAATAAGGAGGAATTTTTTTTATTTTTTTTAAAACAAGTTTTATTAATTCTTCAAAACAAACAATACATACATACACAAAAACACAAAACATAAAAGCATAAAAAATCTCTTTTCTGAAAGTTGCTTAGTCCCGGGTTATAAGTCTTGGTACAGACACAAATTCAAATTCATATTCCTTTTATATACCATTTCATATCTTATTAACATTTTCAATTTTCTATATAACTTCTCCTCTCTTTTAAATTTTCTCAATTTTATTATCTCCTCTCAATTCAGATCATAATATTTATTATTCTTTGTCTGTTCTATTTCCAGCCATCCATTTATTTTTCTTCTTTAAAAAAGAAGAAAAACTTCTCCTGTACACTATATGGAGTATGATGCCTTTATCTCTCTCCCCTATATTTATAATACTTAATATAAAACACATAAGTTACATTGGGATTCTGTCTGGTACATTCTAAAATGATACTATATTATCAAAGATGATACAAATCTAATCATTAGTATTGATATTCATTTATATCTTGAACGTTTAACACATTACTTTTCAATTAAATCACATACTTTTATGGGAGCCCTATTTTCCACATATTATAGCTCATTATTTCATTACAATGTTCCTCCAATAAGGAGGAATTTATTGAAAATTAGAACAATTAACCAGTGGAACTGCTAGCCTCCAGAAGTTGTGGGTCACTGGAGGTTTCTAAGAGACTGGGCGGCCATTTGTCTGAAATGGTGTAGAGCAGGGCTGTCCAACCTTGACAACTTTAAGCCTGGAGGACTTCAACTCCCAGAATGCCCCAGCCAGCTGGCTGGGGCATTCTGGGAGTTGAAGTCCTCCAGGCTTAAAGTTGCCAAGGTTGGACACCCCTGGTGTAGAGTGAGGGGGTTGTAGGGCACTGGATCCCCTTTCGCGACCTTTTGAGTAGCCGAGATGCATTTAATCATCGTTGGACTGAGTGAACAAGCAAAACAATTCACTTAACAACCGTGGGCAGAAACTCCGTCAAACGGGGCAAAGCCCATGTTTCTCTTAGCCCCACATCCATTCTGGGCTGGACTGCGGTCGTATATATCTATTTATTGGCCCATATTTGGAGTCTGGGGGCGGGAAGGGGGGGGGGAAACGGATCTGGAAGAATCATTTCAATCGGGGTTTTTTTTTTCCCCCTCTGGGTTTTCAAAGGAAGGAGAAGAGGGTGGTGTGGAGATCCGATTATTCACACAGCTGCGAAAGGAAGTCCTGGCCATCCGGTCCAGAACCAAACCTCACTTCCACCTCGTCCCCGCACTCTGTTTGCCTCATTTTTTTTTAACAGAAAATAGGTGATTCAGAGGTCTTTTTTGGGGAGGGAGGGCGAGAATTGAAACCCTGCAAAGAAAATGGACCGGCAAGAGGAAAGAACATTAAAATGCATTAAAATGGACCAACAAGAGGAAAGAACGATGAATCAGTGGAACAACTTGCCACCAGAAGTTGTGAATGCTCCAACACGGGAAGTTTTTAAGAAGAGATTGGACAACCATTTGTTTGAAATGCTTTGGGGTTTCCTGCCCAAGCAAGGGGTTGGACTAGATGATCTCCAAGGTCCCTTCCAACTCTGTTATTCTATGCTATGCTATTCTATTCTAATTTTTATTCTATTCTAATTTTTATTCTATTCTATTCTATTCTAATTTTATTCTATTCTATTCTCTGTTTTTATTCTATTCTATTCTATTCTATTCATTCTATTCTATTCTATTCTAATTTTTATTCTATTCTATATTCTGTTCCATTCCATTCCATTCCATGGTAGCTTTTCAGGAGACGTTAAAACAAAAGGAAAAAAGCTAAGGTTGATTCTAACTCTAATGTCTTGTTGTCTATTCTACCCAGGCACTTCTATGTCTATATTCTGTTCCATTCCATTCCATAGTAGCTTTTCAGGAGACGTTAAAACGAAAGGAAGAAAAGAGAAAGGTGGGACTAGAACTCCCAGTGTCTTGGTGGTTGATCCAACGTCACCCAGGCAGCCTTTCATGTCTAAGGTGGGACTAGAATTCCCAGTGTCTTGGTGGTTGATCCAACGTCACCCATCCGACCTTCATACCTAAGGCGGGACTAGAACTCCCAGCCTCCTGGTTTCTCACCTGTTGCTTTAACCACTAGCCCCCAAACTGTCTCTTTCATCCCCTCTCCCGGTCTCCTGTCGGTCACTGTTTTGAAAGCCCTCTTTCTCCCAGCTCCTTTCCATCTTTTTTGCACGTCGGCAAACTTCAGGCATCCGGACCCAGTCAGTTTCACAACCATCCCCTCGGAGTTGGGGGGGGGGAACGACTCCCAGCTGCTTTAATTCCCAGCAGAATGAGAATTTAAAGGCCCTTTTATCGGAAGGGCAAAAGGACGGGTTGAAAAGAGGGTCAACGTGTCACCCGGCGA
>NC_142022.1:7771769-7791769 GCF_049901735.1 Notechis scutatus
CTCTTTTTCTTTCTCTTTTTCACAATTTTCTTTCTCTGTCTCTCTTCTTTCTCTCTCTCTCTTTTTCTTTCTCTTTCTTTCTCTCTGTTTCTTTCTCATTTTCTCTCTGTCTCTTTTTCTTTCTCTTACACTTTTTCTCTCTCTGTCTCCTTTCTTTCTTTCTTTCTTTCTTTCTTTCTTTCTTTCTTTCTTTCTTTCTTTCTTTCTTTTCTTTCCCTTTTTTCTCTTTCTTTCTTCTCTGTCCCTTCTCCCTTCCTCCATCACTCCTTTCTTTCTTTCTTTCTTTCTTTCTTTCTTTCTTTCTTTCTTTCTTTCTTTCTTTCTTTCTTTCTTTCCTCCTTCCTTCCTTCCTTTCTCTCTCTCTCTCTCTTTCTCTCTTTCTTTCTGTTTCTTTCTCATTTTCTCTCTGTCTCGTATTCTTTCTCTTTTTCTCTTTCACACTTTTTCTTTCTCTATCTCTCTTCTTTCTCTCTTTTTCTTTCTCTTTCTCTCTGTTTCTTTCTCATTTTCTCTCTGTCTCGTATTCTTTCTCTTTTTTTCTCTCTCTAACACTTTTTCTCTCTGTGTCTCCTTTCTTTCTTTCTTTCTTTCTTTCTTTCTTTCTTTCTTTCTTTCTTTCTTTCTTTCTTTCTTTCTTTCTTTCTTTCTTTCTTTCTTTCTTTTTTCCTCCTTCCTTCCTTTCTCTTTCTCTCTTTCTCTCTTTGTTCTCCCCTTTTCCTTCCTCCCTCCTGTCCTTCCTTCCTTCCTTCCTTCCTTCCTTCCTTCCTTCCTTCCTTCCTTCCTTCCTTCCTTCCTTCCTTCCTTCCTTCCTTCCTTCCTTCCTTCCCGTTTCACCAAGGTCCAAAAATTCCCAAATTGCAAAAGTCGAGGCCCGGGAAATGGTCTGGTCCGGGCTGGTTTTCCACCCCCCTCCGAAGAGGGAAAGGCATTTACTGGTGACAAGCATTTGAATTCCCAAGAACTACTTGTATTTTTCCAAAAACCATTCTCCCAAAAAGCCCCCAAGCCTCCCGCCTCTTACTCTAAAGACACGTTGCAACGAATAGTAGCTGCCCCTGTTTCACTCTTGAGAGGTTCCTGCCTTCGCACAACACAGCAACCTCCAGGTCTCCATGAACAAACGCTTTTTGAGGGGGGCTGCGTCCCTGTTTTCTTGGCACCCATCTGTGCGACCTCCCCCCCCCCTTCAAATTTTCTTGGTTCGGGATGCTTCCATCCTCATCCCTCAAAGACCCCAGTCCAACCCCCCCCCCAAAACTTTGGAAATTTTGTTATCCACATCCTCCATTTGGTCAGCACTTTTGGGGTGTGTGATCTGGGCTGGGGGGGGGCAAGAGGACTACATGGGGTGCTGGGGTGATGTCATCTTTAGCCTGAGGGTCTTGGGGTGAATAATTGGGGAGCCCGAATTAGGGGCTAAAACATAGGAAGAACGGTTGCTGGAACGGGGTGTGTCTAGTCTGACGAAAAGAAGGACCAGGGGAGACAGGATAGCAGTCCTCCAATATTTGAGGGGCTGCCCCAAAGAAGATTTTTTGGGGGAGGGGTCCACCTATTTTTTATTTTTTTTTTGAAGGCAGGACAAGAAGCAACGGGTGGGAACTAACCAAGGAGGGAAGCAACCAACGAACTAAGGAGAAACTGCCTAAAAATTAACCAGTGGAACAAAAGTTGTATAATGCTTCCAACCCTGGAAGTTTTTGTGAAGGAGAGATTGGACAACACATTTGTCTGAAGTGGTGTAGGGTTTTCCTGCCTAAGCGGGGGTTGGGGTTGGGGGTTGGACTAGAAGACCTCCAAGGTCCCTCCCAAGTCTGTTATTCTATTCTATTATCCGACTGTAACCCCTTCCAGCTTTGTTTAATGACCGTGATCAGAGGCTGAAAGAGGGAAATGGACATCTGGAGCTGCTTAAGAGACAAGGAGTCTTGAAACTCCCAAGTGGACGGGGAAGGGAGGAGGCTGAGCTCTCCAAAACGGCAGGCAGCAGAAATGTGTTGCTTAAATCTGGAACCCAAGACTTTTTCTCCTGCCCCCCCCTTTCCCCCCCCCCACAACCCCAGGCAAGGGGGTTTGTCCCTCCAACGCTTCGGTAGGAAGTTACTGGGTTCTGCAATCCCTAGAGCGTGGCTGCTGCACATTTGGGATTCGTAATGTCTGAATGGCGTCATCCGACCCAAATGGGACGGTGCGTGTTCTTGGATCTGCAACCTGAACCCCCCCCCTCATGCAAAAAAAAATAAATGTTTTTTTTCCCATGGCACTTTGGGTTTAGATGGCTGGCTGGCTGCCTAGATAAGGCAGAGAGAGGGAGGGAGGGAGGAAAGAAGGAAGGAAGGAAGGAAGGAAGGAAGGAAGGAAGGAAGGAAGGAAGGAAGGAAGGAAGGAAGGAAGGAAGGAAGGTGGGAGGGAGGGAGGAGAAGGAAGTGGGAGGATGCAGGGAGGATAGGTAGATAGGATAGATGAGATGGGTGGGTGGGTAGATGGATGGATAGATAGATGATACACAGATTAGATAGACAGACAGACAGATAGATCAAAAGATGATAGATTAGATAGGTGATACAGAGTAGATAGATAGATAGATATGGATAATAGATAATACATGATAGACAGATAGATAAGAGATTAATGGATAATAGATAATGAGATAGATAGATAGATAGATAGATAGATAGATAGATAGATAGATAGATAGATAGATATGGATAATAGATAATACATGATAGACAGACAGATAGATAAGATAGATTAGATGCATAATAGATAATAGATAGATAGATAGATAGATAGATAGATAGATAGATAGATAGATAGATAGATAGACAGATAGATAGATATGGATAGTAGATAATACATGATAGACAGACAGATAAGATAGATTAGATGGATATTAGATAATGTAGATAGATAGATAGATAGATAGATAGATAGATAGATAGATAGATAGATAGATGATAGATAGATAGATATAAGATAGATTAGATGAATAATAAATGTGATAGATATAGGTGATAGATTAGCTGGATAGTAGATAATATGAGATAGAAAGACAGATAGATATAGATGGTGATAGATTAGATGGATAATAAATATGTGATAGATAGATATAGATAGATGATAGATTAGATGGATAATAGATAATACGTGATAGATAGATAGATAGATAGATAGATAGATAGATAGATAGATAGATAGATAGACAGACAAATAGAACTGACAGATGGAGAGAGAGAGAGAGAGAATAGATAGAAAATAGAGGAGAGAGAGAGACGATAGAGGTTTTCATTCCTTCATCACACTCTGATAGGCAAATCTTCTGCCTCAATAAATCGCAAACTACAGTAACTTCCCCTGGAGGCGAGGGAGTCCTGGGAGACCCCCTCTGACCACCAGCTGGAAAATGGGGCTGGGCCAGTCCTGAACATCGCGACGACGACGCATTCAAGAGACGGCACGCTTTGTTCTCGGTCTGTTTCTTCCTCCCAGCGACTAGCTGGCAGGCCCTAAGTTGGCTCCCTCTTCCTCTGGCAGCTCCGAGGCGCAGGGAAAGCATTTCCTTCGCCGACAAGAGGAGCAGCAGCCCCCCAAAAACGGGGAGGCCGCGATTTCCCCCCCAGACAGATCTGTGTCTCTCTCTCTCTGTCCAGCTTGAGCAACCCGAGTTAATGGGGGTTTGAATGGGGCTTAAGCCTCTGGTTGGGTGCAGAGGTGGAATTCAGCCGGTTCGGACCGGTTTTAGAGAACCGGTAGCGGAATTTTGGAGGAGTTTGAAGAACCGGCTAAAATCCCACCTCTGACTGGCCCCGCCAACCCCGTCGCTTCTCTGCCTCCCATGGAGTCCCAGCGGATCGGCTGGGTCTCCTTTGGTTGCCCTGCAGAGGAGAACAGAGCTGGAAAGCAGGTTAGTGGAGGTGGGGAGGGAAGGGGGACTTTGCAGTAACCTTCCCCTGCCACGCCCACCAAGCCACACCCACTAAGCCACGCCCACAGAACCAGTAGTAAAAAAAAATTAAATCCCACCACTGGTGCAGGTGCCTGAAAAATTAAAATGATCCTCCTTCGTCCCAAAGTGGCTGCCGGAGTCATATAAAATATAAATATATATATATATTTTAATGTGACAGAAAGAGGGAGATGGTGGAAGAAGCGTGGAGCCGGGATAATTAAATGGAAATAAAAGCTTAATTAATTCTGTCCTGGCCTCACACACACACACACACACACACACACACACACACACACACACACAAAATGTGACTTTGGCTGGCCCAACCTATAACGACAGGAGAGGCCACTGAATGAGACCAACCCATGCGGCTTTGAGTTGGGGGGAGATAGGGGGTGAACTGGCCATATTTTGGGGGCTTCTTCCCTTGGGGGGGACTATTGGAGAGGAGGAAAAAGAGAGGAGGGATTTTTTCAATTCAGAGAGGAGGGTTGTTTTTCTTCATATAGCTAGTAGTCCTCCACTTATGACCACAAAGGAGGCCAAATTTTTCTGATGCTAAGCGAGACAGTGGCTAAGGGAGTTTGGCCGCGTTTTACGACATTTCTTGCCAGAGTTGTTAAGGGAGACACTGCAGAGGTTAAGTTAGTCAGATGGTTCTTAAGTGAATCTTTCTTTCTTTTTTCCCTTTCTCCTTCTTTCTTTCTTTTTCCTTCCTTCTTTCTTTCTTTTTCCTTCCTTCTTTCTTTCTTTTTCCTTCCTTCCTTCTTTCTTTTTCCTTCCTTCCTTCTTTCTTTTTCCTTCCTTCCTTCTTTCTTTCTTTTTCCTTCCTTCCTTCTTTCTGTTTCCTTCCTCCCACCCTCCCTCTTTCTTTTTCCTTCTTTCTTTCTTCTCTTTCTTTTTCCGTCCTCCTTGTTTCTTTCTTCTTTCTTTCTTTTTCCTTTCTTTCTTCCTTCTTTTTCTTTTTCCTTCATCCCTCCCTTTCTTTCTTTTTGTCCTTCCTTCCTTTCTCTTCCTTCCTTTCTTTTTCTTTCTCCTTCCTTCTTTTTCCTTCTTTCTTTCCTTTCTTTTTTCTTCCTTCCTTTTTCTTTTTCCTTCCTTCCTCTTCCTTTTTTTTTTCTTTCCTTTCTTTCTTTCTTTCTTTCTTTCTTTCTTTCTTTCTTTCTTTCTTTCTTTCTTTCTTTCTTTTTCTTTCTTTCTTTCTTTCTTTCTTTCTTTCTTTCTTTCTTTCTTTCTTTCTTTCTTTCTTTCTTTCTTTCTTTCTTTCTTTCTTTTTCATCACGTAAACAAGGACTACCTCTACATGTTCTATCACCTTGCTGTAGATTTTGCCCCTCGAGCTGCTACCCTTCCACCACCGCCCATTGTTTAAACTGAGAATTTTCAGTTTTAGCTTTCATTAAGATATATTTTTAATGTGTACTCTTATCTATTTACATGAATATTTTCACACATCTGCTATATATCAGATTCTGCCTCTTTTGCAGCTTGTTCTCATCACAGAGCTGGCTAATCTCCGATGTTTTCTTTATCATTTTGATGGATAGTCCTTCTTGCCTCTGCCTCTTGCTGCCTTTCTCTCTCTCTCTCTCTCTCTCTCTCTCTCTCTCTCTCTCTCTCTCTCTCTCTCTCTCTCTCTCTCTCTCTCTCTCTCTCTCTCTCCCTCCTCCCTCTCTCCCTCCTCCCTCCTCCCCCTCTCTCTCTCTCTCTCTCTCTCTCTCTCTCTCCCATACACTTTCTCTATCTCTCCCTCCCGCCTGTCCTCTGCTGCCTTGACAATGTCCACGCAGATTTTGGGACTCGTAGGTCAGAACTAGACACGGTGATGACGTCTCTGGAGGTCTGGCCAAAAACTTGACATGAGAATTTCTCGGAAAACAGTTGTAAAAGCTCTCGGACAGAGTGCAGCCCTGGGGAGAGAGGGAAGAAAGAAGAAGGAAGAAGAAGAAGAGGAGGAGGAGAAGGAAGAAGGAAGGAAGAAGAAGAGAGGAGGAAGAGAGAAGAAGAGGAGGGGAGGAACGAGAAGGAGAAGGAAAGAAGAAGAGGATGAGGAAGGAGGAGAAGGAACAAGGAACCAGGAAGAAAGAAGAAGGAAGAAGAAGAAGAGGAGGAGAAGGAAGAAGGAAGGAAGAAGAAGAAGAGGAGGAAGAGAAGAAGAGGAGGGGAGGAACGAGAAGAAGAAGGAAAGAAGAAGAGGATGAGGAAGGAGAAGGAGGAGGAGAAGGAAGAAGGGATAAAAGGAGGAGGAGGAGGAGGGAGGAGAAGGGGAAGGAAGGAAGAAGAAGAGAGGAGGAAGAGAGAAGAAGAGGAGGGGAGGAACGAGAAGGAGAAGGAAAGAAGAAGAGGAGGAAGGAGGAGGAGGAGAAGGAAGAAGGAAGAAGAAGAGAGAGGAGGAGGAGGAGGAGGAGAAGGAAGAAGGAAGGAAGAAGAAGAAGAGAGGAAGGAAGAGAAGAAGAAGAGGAGAGGAGGAGGAATGAGAAGGAGGAAGGAAAGAAGAAGAGGATGAGGAAGGAAGAGAAGGAAGAAGGAAGAAGGAAGGAAGGAAGGAAGAAGAAGAGGAGGAGGAGGAAGGAGAAGGAAGGAAGGAAGAAGAAGAAGAGAGAGGAAGGGGAGGAACGAGAAGGAGAAGGAAAGAAGAGGAGGAAGGAGGAGGAGGAGGAGAAGGAAGAAAAAGAGGAAGAAGAGGAAGAGGAGGAGGGAGGAGGAAAAGGAAGAAGAAGAAGAAGGAAGGAAGGAAGGAGAAGGAGGAGAAGAAAAGGAATTGAATTCCAACTTGTGTTGAGCTGGGCCTTCTGAATCACTCCCGGGTGAATCAGATGTTTTCCAAAAGCTCCTGGACACAAAAGCTCCTTGCATTCTTCTGGCCCAACGTGATGTATCACCCCTCACCACTACCATCACCGCGATAAGTTGCTCAGGAAGGATCCCTGAATCCTTCGGCTTCTTTCTGACTCACCCACCCGATCTGTCCTGAGTGGCCGTGACACGGGACGAGCCTTCCCTAAATTAGGCAGCAACCGAGGATGCCTCATAAAATCCAATAAACTAACTTCGCATGGAAGCCTTTGTAAGTGTTTAACTGCTAGTGCCCAAGCTGTGCTTTTTCAAGCTTGGAGACTTGAAACAGCTATTACCCAAAGACTAGACGTCCAGAACAGTTTAACAATTCCTGCACCAGGATGGGGCTGGGCTAGAAGACCTCTAAGGACCCTCCCAACTCCATGATCGTTTTCTGCTAACCTTCCTGCTTGTTTTAGCCCCCCCGTGTTCTGCAGGCAAAATATCTCCGTTTTTTAAACCACCAGCATTTTCTATCCGGTCCTCGTAAAAATCGCTCCTCGCAATATTCTTGTTTTTTTAAAAAAAATCTTGCTCAGCAATGGAAATTCCCGTCGTAAGTCCAGGACAACCTGTATTTCGACCGTACGGGGTAGTCCTCGACGTAACGACCACAACGTTTCCCGGAGAGAGTTTTTAAAGTGAGTTTTGCCTGCATGTTTTACGACCCTTCTTGCTGCCGTTGTTAAGCGAAGCACTGCGGCGTTGAAGTCAGTCCCGCGGCCGTAAAGCGAACCCGGGTTTCCCCGTTGACTCGGCCTGTCCGGTGGCTGCAAAAGGGGATCAAAACGGGACTCTGTGACCGCCGTAAATAGGAGTCAGCTGCCAAGCGTTTGAAGTTTGATCATTTATTTTATTTTATTTATTCATTTTATTTATTGGATTGGTCCATCGCTTACAAGATAATAGGTATCAGTATAAACATGAGTAAGATTGCAGGAAATAGGTACGATTAAATGGGGATAATAGGACAGAGACGGTAGGCACGATGGTGCGCTTATGCACGCATCTTACAGACCTCTTAGGAATGGGTATTTCTCCCTTCCTTTCCTTCCTTTCTTCCTCCCGCTCCCTCCCTTCTTTTCTCTTCTCTCTCCCTTCTTTTTTTTCCTTCCTTCCCCTTCCCTGTTCTCCTTCCTTCCCCCTTCCTTCCTTCCTTCTTTCCTTCCTTCGTCCCACTTCCTCCCTTCTTTTCTTTTCTCACTTCTTTTCCTTCCTTCCTTCCTTCCTTCCTTCCTTCCTTCCTTCCTTCCTTCCTTCCTTTCTTCCTTCCACTTCCCTGTTCTCCTTCCTCCTCCCTCCCTTCCTTCCTTCCTTCCTTTTATTTATTTATTTGATTTGTCAATCGCTTACAAGATAATAGGTATAAGTATAAACATGAGTAAGAATACAGGAAACAGGTAGGAATAAATGGGGACAATAGGACAGGGTCGGTAGGCACGATGGTGCGCTTATGCACGCCTCTTTCAGACCTCTTAGGAATGGGATCAGGTCGATAGAGGTTAGTTTGAGGGTAAAGTTTGAGCAGGTGACAACCGAATCAGGTAATGAGTTCCAGACATTGACCGCTCTGTTGCTGAAATCGTACTTCCTGCAATCGAGTTTGGAGTGATTTACATTGAGTTTATATCTGTTGTGTGCTCTTGTGTTGTTGCGGTTAAAGCTGAAATATTCATGAACTAGTAAGACGTTGTAACATATGATTTTATGCACTATGCTTAAGTACAATCTTAGCCGGCGTAGTTCAAGGTTTTCTAAGCCTAGAATCTCAAGCTTGGTGGTGTAAGGTACTCTGTTGTGAACAGAGGAGTGTAGTACTCTTCTTGTAAAATACTTCTGGACTCGCTCAATTGTATTTATGTCTGATATACAATGCGGATTCCAGGCAGCAGAGCTGAATTCAAGTATTGGTCTAGCAAAGGTTTTGAATGCCCTAGTTTGCAAATCAGTATTACCAAAGGAGAAGCTTCGTAAAATTAAATTTACGACTCTTAAAGCCTTTTTGGCAATGCTGTTGCAGTGAGCTTTGGCGCTTAGGTCATTTGATATGAGAACTCCAGGGTCCTTGACAGAGTGAGGGTCGTCAACGTCATATCCACCTTTTTTTTTACCAATGTGTAGGACAATCAATCATGTCGCAACAAGTCGTAAGTATGAGGACTGGTCATAAGTTCAATTTTTTTTCCAGTTTCTGTTGTAACTTCAAACCCTCCCTTAAACGAATGGTTGTACCTCAGTCTCTACTTCCAACGGAAATAAGATACAATTATTTTTTGCCAGTCTGCTTGTGAGAAAATAAGGCATTTGCTCCAATGACCTGATTTAGATCATGCCAATTTCCTTGTTTATTTAATGAATCCTTTTTCTTTTTTTCCAAACAAAACCAAACCCTATTTTTCTTCCTTTTGAGATTCCGGGATGATATGTGAGGTCAACCAGCCATCCGTTAAAACAGAATCATTTTACCAAATGCAAAAATTCCTATTTTTATTTTATTTTATTTTTTAGATTTTAAAGCAAAACTTTATTAACATTCAAGATACTTAAAAGTTTACAAAAGATAAAATGTTAAAAGAAAGAATTGATACTAAAGTTTGTGTCGACATATTTCCGTATCATTTCTTGGCAGTACATTATATATACAGTACATAGAATTTGACAGTTTGTAAAGTATATTGTCCATATCAATTCTCAGTTCTTAATTAATGTTAATAAACAAACTATATCGTCTTTTAAAATCTAATTCTCGTATGCAGAAAAGGGAATATCAGATTAACACTTAATATATGCATACACGTCTAAGGGGACCGTTTATAGTCTATATGCTGTAATTTAGTATTCCATGGCTATGGCAGAAAACAGGAGTCACATTTCCATCATTCATTACATATTTCTGTACATTTCTACAGTAGACCTAAATAATTTTAAACCCTAGTCTGGATATCTATCTAGCTCTTGTTTTATTTTTATTTTTTTTAAACAGAGCACGTGAGATTAAAAATCCTTGGCTTAACAGTGACGTCAGTCATGCTCCAAAGAACAGACATTTGACAACAGTTGTCAAGAGGTTGCGTTGCTTTTCACAACCTCCTAGCAAAGTCCCAAAACCAGGGAAGAAAGGTGGGGAGAAGGGGAAAAAAAAAAGCAGAAAATAAATTACATCATCCATTTAAGGACTCAGGACCGAAGGGAAATTCCTTTCTTTCGCTGCGATAGGGACTGAAGTAGTCTAGGACGCTTGGGAAATCCAGATTTCTCATCTTGACTCCATATGTATTTCAAGCCCCTTTAAGCTGGAGTGAACAGTACAGAGGGCATTAAAAGAAAAAAGAAAAAAAAGACATTTATTATTTCTCTGATGAAAATTTTCACCGTGTCTGCAAGACAACTGCTCTTAATTAACTGGCGCGCCACGGGCTTGGAAAGCACATTCGACATGGGTGCCAACCTGGGGATTTTCTACATCCGGTTATTACAACTTCACACTTGCAATTTATTCCGGAAACTGGGATTCAGGCAGCAGGGATTACATCGGTGAGATGCCAGGGAGGAGGCCAACTTCCTGTGGGAAGAGGATGGGAGCTTCTGGTTCTTCTTGGCAGCTGCGTCATGCAATTCCTAGACAAACTTTGGAGTGGGGGCTCCACCGCGGGTGGTTTTTAAGAAGAAGAGACTTGGATGGCCATTTATCTGAAATGGTATAGGGTCTCCGGCTTGAGCAGGGGGTTGGGCTAGATGACCCCCAAGGTGCCTTCCATCTCTGTTATTCTCTTATTCTGCTCTTCCTTCCTTCCCTCCTTCTTTCCTTCCTTCCTTCCTTCTTCTCCATCGCTGGAGGCTTTTAAGAAGAGATTGGACAGTCATTTGTGTGTAATGTTATACAGTTTCCTGCTTGAGCAGGCAGTTGGACTAGATGACCTCCAAGGTCCCTTCCAACTCTTTAAATTTCCTTCCTTCCTTCCTTCCTTCCTTCCTTCCTTCCTTCCTTCCTTCCTTCCTTTCTTCCTTCCTTCCTATCTTCTTTCCTTCCTTCCTTCCTTCCTATCTTCTTTCCTTCCTTTCCTTCCTTCCTTCCTTCCTTCCTTCCTATCTTCCTTCCTTTCCTTCCTTCCTTCCTTCCTATCTTCCTTCCTTCCTTCCTTCCCTTCCTTCCCTTCCTTCCCTTCCTTCCTTCCTTCCTTCCTTCCTTCCTTCCTTCCTTCCTTCCTTTCCTTCCTTCCTTCCTTCCTTCCTTCCTTCCTTCCTATCTTCCTTCCTTCCTATCTTCTTTCCTTCCTTCCTTCCTTCCTTCCTTCCTTCCTTCCTTCCTTCCTTCCTTCCTTCTTCTCCATCACTGGAGGAGAGACTGGATGGCCATTTATCTGAAATGGTATTTTGTCTCCTGCTTGAGCAGGGGTTGGACTAGAAGACCTCCAAGGTCCCTTCCAATTGGTTGCCATTTTCCCTTTTCCCCTCCATCCACCCCCAAAAAAGCTTCCCCATCCTATTTTCAGCTTTTAGAGGTTGGGTGATTGTAAATGATGGCAATCTAGAAAGTTCCTGGTTCATTTCCCCCCTTGTTTTCCCATCTTTGCTACATCCAGTGAGGTAGTATGGAAGACCCTTGTCCTCTGCTGAAGATTGAAGGTGCAGGAGAAAAAAAATAGTCCAGTTTGATGATTGTAGAAGAAGGTTGAAAGAGTCCATCACCCAATGATGGACCTTCAAGGATGGCCGAACTTGGCAGAACATTGTTTCCGAAGTTGAGTGTCCAACAAGGGTGAACATTTCCTGTCCTTTCTCTCTCCTTCTTCTTCTTCTTCTTCTTCTTCTTCTTCTTCTTCTTCTTCTTCTTCTTCTTCTTCTTCTTCTTCTTCTTCTTCTTCTTCTTCTTCTTCTTCTCCTCCTCCTCCTCCTCCTCCTCCTCCTCCTCCTCCTCCTCCTCCTCCTCCTCCTCCTCCTCCTCCTCCTCCTCCTCCTCCTCCTTCTTCTTCTTCTTCTTCTTCTTCTTCTTCTTCTTCTTCTTCTTCCTCTTAGTCCAGTGTGATGACTGTAGAAGAAGGTTGAAGAACTCCATCACCCAATGACTGGACCTTCAACGATGGCTGATCTTCAGAAGAACATCCATTCTGAAGTTGAGCGTCCAACAAGAATAAACATCACATTGTCTTTCTTTCCTTGCTCAGTCCCATTTCAAGCTGGAGAGAAACGATTGGTGTCCATCAACGCTCTTAAATTTCTTCCTGGTTTCATTGGCCCTCAAACAAGCCCCACTTCTTCCAACCCAGATCCTCCTAAATCAAAAATTCCGTAAGGATCTTCTTCCCGATAATTGCAGCTTTTCCCCTCTGAAGTTTCCCCAACTTTTCCCTCTCCAGGGACCCTAAGATTACAGCTCCGTCTCCTCACTTCCCACCAGTCTGACCACAGAGGCTGGGGATGATGGGGTTTCCTTTCCAAGCCATGCGAAGGCGGTTGCATGGGGGAAAGGCCCGAATGACAGGGCTGTCAGGAAAGACTGAGGACTACACCCTTTGAACTTTCACATTCTTGTGGACTCCAAAACCCCGTGTTTTCTTTTCTTTTTTTTCCCCCTTTCTCCTTATGGTGGCAAGGAACAATCTCCGAGACAGATTTTCCATTGTTTCTTTTGGCAAGAGGTCCCCACTTGGCAGCTTCTAAAGGAACAGTATGACAGCACTTCAGGGAAGCTCTTAAAAGATGTTCAAATCACCTTTCCATTTAAAACTATGAAACCTCTGGAAAATATATATACATATATATTTATTCCACCTCCGTGGGTGTTTCTTTTGAGGGACTCATCATCTTGAGAAGATGCTGTGCTGGCTGGGCTGGGTACCCCTGCTTCCTTGAAAATAAGACCCTGTCTTGTATTTTTTTTTGCCACCAAAAAAAAGGCACCAGGTCTTATTTTCGGGGGATGTCCTCCACTGACTAACCTCACTTCCGCGCGTCGCCCCCGGCCTCCTTTTTTTGCTGTCAGAGGCCTTCAGGAACTTCTCCTGCAGCCAGCAAAACATCCCTGAAGGCCTCTGCATCCCATAACGGAGCTCTGGATTGATCCTGAGTTATGTTATCAGCTCCAGAGGCCTTGCGGGCTGCAGAAGAAATGGGCTGGCAAGGCCCATTTATTCCTTCCTTCCCTTCCTTCCCTTTCTTTCCCTTTCTTTCTTTCTTTCTTTCTTTCTTTCTTTCTTTCTTTCTTTCTTTCTTTCTTTCTTTCTTTCTTTATTCCTTCCTTCCTTCCTTCCTTCCCTTCCCTTCCCTTCCCTTCCCTTCCCTTCCCTTCCTTTTCTTTCTTCTCATACATAACTTGGCCTGGGTCCTTGGAGTCCCCCATTCCTTCATAAATTACCATCCTGCCAGGGTTCAACACTGGGGAAAGCTGCATGGCAGGCAGACATTCGTCAGGGTGAAGGTGGCCTTCGAAGCAAAACAATCCCTCAAAATAAGGTTGGAAGTTCAACAGTGACCCCCAGCCACCTCCTGCATCTCTGCAGGACCTAAGTTACCCGCTTAAAAAAATAATCAGATTTCTTTTTTCGTTCCAAGATGCTAGTAAAGCCACAAATCCTGAGGTTGGCCCGTTGCTTCGAAGGGCCTTGAGAATTTCTCAGAAATTCTGCCCACAGTTTTGCAGCTGGTAGGGTTTTACATTTGGACACACCACACCTATTCCCCTGGCCAGAGGCTGTCAAGCAAAAATTACTAAATTGCAAGGTTTTTTTTTTTCCTTCCTCCTTTCCAAAAAAGGTTGGTTCCTGATGTCCAATGGATGGGATTCCAAAAGTATTTATTACAGGCTGCCCTTGAGGGATAAGAAGATACAGCTGAGGGCAGAAGAGAGATTTCCTGGAAAATCTCAGCTTTTCGAGAACC
Source organism: Notechis scutatus (assembly GCF_049901735.1). Lineage (NCBI taxonomy): Eukaryota > Metazoa > Chordata > Lepidosauria > Squamata > Elapidae > Notechis > Notechis scutatus. The sequence goes on from NC_142022.1 coordinate 7,785,436, forward strand.
ATCAAAGTTAAGGTTTTGCATTTAGGCAAGAAAAACCAAATGCACAGGTACAGTAGATGTGGTACCTTGCTCAAGAGTAGCATCTGTGAGAGGGATTTTGGAGTCTTATCATTTAAATACGAGCCAGCCGTGTGCTGCAGCGGCCAAAAAAGCCAATGCAATCTAGAACTAAGGAATTTCCTGACAGTGAGGACAATTCACCAGTGGAACGGCTTGCCACTAGAAGTTGTGGGTGTGCTCCATCGCTGGAGGTTTTTAAGAAGAGATTGGACAACACATTTGTCTGAAATGCTATGGGGTTTCCTGCCTAAGCAGGGGGTTGGACTAGAAGACCTCCAAGGTCCCTTCCAACTCTGTTATTCTATTCTATTCTATTCTATTCTATTCTATTTCTTTTTTTTTTTGTAAAAGTTTTCTTTCAATTTTCCACATTTTTTAAGCAACATTTCTTTTTAGTGAACAGCATGACTCCAGATTTTCACATCTCCGTGCAGACATAATTTGGTATACATATTCATCTTTCCCATTTAGTTCATATCAACCTCCACTTTACATATTTTCTGTTATTTTTCACAAATATTTTCCTCAGGCTTATTTATAAATTTTCCATTCATTTCTTAACCTATTCCTTTTAGCTTTAACCAGTTCTCATATCATCGTATTCATTATACTTATAATTTTATCTGTCGTAATTACAATTTCATTGCCTATTCTCATTTCATTATTTCAAGGAATTCCATCTTAATTCAAACACTTTGAAACAAAGATTTGTTCTATTCTATTTCTTATTCTATTCCTTATTCTTTTCTATTCTATTTTGGATTCTATTCTATTCCTATTCCTGTTCTCTTCTCTTCTCTTCTCTTCTCTTCTCTTCTCTTCTCTTCTCTTCTCTTCTCTTCTCTTCTCTTCTCCTCTTCCTCTTCCTCTTCCTGTCCTCTTCCTCTTCCTCTTCCTCTTCCTGTCCTATCCTATCCTATCCTATCCTATCCTATCCTATCCTAATTATTTAAAAAAAAAAACCAGGTCTCTAGTCCATAGCACTGATGACGTTCCCTAGTTGGGCCAAGAAATGTCTGCAAGAAAACCACCTAGCTTAAACAGCACCAAGAATCCCACTTTCTCTCCTCCTCCTCCTCCTCCTCCTCCTCTTCCTCCTCCTCCTCCTCCTCCTCCCACCATCCCCACTCCCTTCTAGCACTGATGGCGTTCCCTAGTTGGGTCATGAGAAACGCTTGCAAGAAAACCACCAAGCTCAGAGACCACCCCAGGACCCCACCGTTCAACCCTGAGCTACGAAGTGTCTCTTGATAGCTTAGAGGAGGCCAGATTTCGGTGGTGGATGATGGGGCAAGGGGGAACCTCTGGTCTGGCCCAACCATCCATCTTCCAGAACTACCCCGACCATCCCATGACCTTCCCTTGGGGCCTTAACGGAGCCTTAGCTGTCAGGGAACCTTCTCCTAGCTAGTCAGCGACTATACAAGCTGGATTGTCTACCTCTTTGTAAGCCTTGTGGGGTTGTGACTCACAGTTAGGGTTTCTTGGCTGGAAAACCTCCTTCCGGATAGCCATGGGTGACCCTCCCGACCTCCAAATGAAAAAGGGCCCAGATGGAGAGCCATCTGGGTCTTGGGTGACTCAACCTTTCAGCCAAGCATGGAAGATGCTCCTTGGGGAGGATGATGTGTGTGTGTGTGTGTGTGTGTGTGTGTGTGAATGTCGATGGGACAACTCACTCATGAGATAGATTCCCTCAAGGGCGGTCCAGAAAGCCTTCTGCCCTCTTCCAAAGAGGTTGGGGTGAGGGAGCCCAGATCATCAACATGCCCCATAAGTCAACGGATTTGGGTGCCCGTCCAACTTTCTCCAACCCAAGACGAGGAGAAGAATCCGGTGGTAGAATAGAATAGAATAGAATAGAATAGAATAGAATAGAATAGAATAGAATAGAATAGAATAGAATAGAATAGAATTAAAGACTAGAATAGAGTGGAATAGAATTGAAGAATGGAATGGAATAAGAAGAATAAGAATAAGAATAAGAATAGAATATTGGAATAAAAATAGAATAGAATAGAATAGAGTAGAGTAGAATAGATAATAATAATTAGAATTAGAATTAGAATTAGAATGGAATTGGAATTGGAATTGGAACAGAATAGAATAAGATAATAGAATAGAATAGGAATAGAATTAGGAATAGAAATAGGAATAGAATGATAATTAGAATAGAATAGAATAGAATAGAATAGAATAGAATAGAGTAGGAATAGAATTAGAATAAGATTAGAGTTAGAATAGAATTGGAATTGGAATAGAATAGAATAGGAATAGAATTAGGAATAGAATTAGGAATAGAATAGAATAGAATAGAATAGAATAACAGATTTGGAAGGGACCTTAGAGGTCTTCTAGTCCAACCCCCTGCTTAGGCAGGTCTCCTGCTTGAGCAAGGGGGTTGGTCTAGAAGACCTTCCAAGGTCTCTCCCAAGCCTTGTTATTCTGTTACAGGTAGTCCTTGACTTACAACACTTCCTTTAGCATCTGTTCAAAGTTACAACACACCCCCCGTGGAAAAAAAGTTGACTCGTGGACCATTTTTCACACTTACGACCATCGCAGCCTTCCCCCCTCCGTGGTCACCTAAATCAAAATTTGGTTGCTCGGCCACGGACTCATATTTATGATGGTCACAATGTGTGCCCCCCACCCAAGCGGGACACTCTAAACACCATTTCTGGTGGGACCCAACAGAGGGCATAAAACTCTCAGCATCTCCTTCCTTCTTTTTCCTTTCACCCAACGACATCTTGAAGCACGTGGCCGTCTTTTTCCCCCCTTCGGAGCTCCAAGCCACGGGGTCTTGTCCACCATTAAACCATCTTTCCAAGCAGCCCCCTCCACCACCCCCTTGGAACTGAACCCAAAAGGATCGTTCTTCCAACACAGCCAAAATCCAGAACAGCAGAGAGAGAAAGAGAGAAAAAAGAGAGAGAGAGAGAGAAAAGGGAGGAGGGAAGTGGGGGAGAGGAGAGAAACACAATTTTTCCGCTGTGTCAGGGAATAGCTGTCTGGTTTGTGAGTCTGCCCCCCAGATTCCCCCCGTCTCCCACGCTGGTTTCTTGGCAGAGGGGCTGAAAGTGGAAAAAGGTCACCACAGAGAAATGGGAGGAGGAGGGGGGGAATAAGAGGATTGACCCGAGTCAGCGAAAGAATGTGAGTTTATTTTGCATTGTGCTTTTTGGGGGAGGGTGGGAGGTCGAGCAAAGCTCCTGGAGGGGGGGGGGAAGTGGGGAGGGATAAGGGGGGTGGGTGGGAGGCTCTTCCCTTGGAGAGGGGAGAGAGAGTGAGAGAGCCAGGGTGTTGTGTTTGGGTGTGTGTGTGTGTGCATTCAAACTGGGCTTTGGGTTGCTGGGAATTTGCATATCACGTTGGCAAGATTGCAAAAAAGGGGTGGCCATTGCTTCCTTCCTAGGGTGGAATGAAACGGGCTGGCGCAAGGTTGCCCAGCTGGCTTTGCGTAGGACTACAATTCCCAGTCTTCCAGAGTCACCCAGTTGACTTTCCTACCTAAGGCGGGACTAGAACTCCCCGTCTCCTGGTGATTGGCCCAAAGTCACCCAGTTGACTTTCCTACCTAAGGCGGGACTAGAACTCCCCGTCTCCTGGTGATTGGCCCAAAGTCACCCAGTTCTTCCATGCCTAAGGCAGGACTAGAACTCCCCGTCTCCTGGTGATTGGCCCAAAGTCACCCAGTTGACTTTCCTACCTAAGGCGGGACTAGAACTCCCAGTCTCCTGGTGATTGGCCCAAAGTCACCCAGTTGACTTTCCTACCTAAGGCGGGACTAGAACTCCCCGTCTCCTGGTGATTGGCCCAAAGTCACCCAGTTGACTTTCCTACCTAAGGCGGGACTAGAACTCCCAGTCTCCTGGTGATTGGCTCAAAGTCACCCAGTTCTTCCATGCCTAAGGCAGGACTAGAACTCCCCGTCTCCTGGTGATTGGACCAAAGTCACCCAGTTGACTTTCCTACCTAAGGCGGGACTAGAACTCCCCGTCTCCTGGTGATTGGCCCAAAGTCACCCAGTTGACTTTCCTACCTAAGGCGGGACTAGAACTCCCCGTCTCCTGGTGATTGGCCCAAAGTCACCCTCACCACCCAATTGACCTTCCTACCTAAGGCGGGACTAGAACTCCCCGTCTCCTGGTGATTGGCCCAAAGTCACCCAGTTGACTTTCCTACCTAAGGCGGGACTAGAACTCCCCGTCTCCTGGTGATTGGCCCAAAGTCACCCAATTGACCTTCCTACCTAAGGCGGGACTAGAACTCCCCGTCTCTTGGTGATTGGCCCAAAGTCACCCAATTGACCTTCCTACCTAAGGCGGGACTAGAACTCCCCGTCTCCTGATGATTGGCCCAAAGTCACCCAATTGACCTTCCTACCTAAGGCGGGACTAGAACTCCCGTCTCCTGGTGATTGGCCCAAAGTCACCCAATTGACCTTCCTACCTAAGGCAGGACTAGAACTCCCCGTCTCTTGGTGATTGGCCCAAAGTCACCCAATTGACCTTCCTACCTAAGGCGGGACTAGAACTCCCCGTCTCCTGATGATTGGCCCAAAGTCACCCAATTGACCTTCCTACCTAAGGCGGGACTAGAACTCCCCGTCTCCTGGTGATTGGCCCAAAGTCACCCAATTGACCTTCCTACCTAAGGCGGGACTAGAACTCCCCGTCTCCTGGTGATTGGCCCAAAGTCACCCAATTGACCTTCCTACCTAAGGCGGGACTAGAACTCCCCGTCTCCTGGTGATTGGCCCAAAGTCACCCAATTGACCTTCCTACCTAAGGCGGGACTAGAACTCCCCGTCTCCTGGCGATTCTCTTTTTTCCCTTCTTTTCTTCTTTCTTGCGAAAGTTTTGCTTTCGGTCTGGCATGTTTTCCAAGCAGGCCGCGTCAAGCCGTGGTCCGATTTTCGGACGCCCTTCGCATCCCGAGCGTGACGTGGGCAAATGACCTTCGCATGGTGTGCTCGGAGGCCTGGACTGCCCAACACCCTTGGGTGGGGGTTTGAGGGGGAAACTGGACACTGAGTGGACGGCCCAATTCCAGCTATTCAAATCTAGATGGATGGGGAGGCTTTGAGAAGAGGAAGGCACCAAGCTGGAAGAGCTCTCAAATTACAAGTCGTAAATCTGATAGGAATGATTTAAAATAAATTTTTTAAAAAACCACCCAGATTACTTATTTTGTCTCCAAGGTTTTTGTCGGGGCCAAGTTGAACGGCCCTTCACCGGGCCTTTTAAACTGGCCCAAAAATAATAATAAAATAAAATAAAACACATTCCTCCACTTATGACTGCGATCGAGGCCAAAATGTCTGTTGCTAAACGAGACATCTGTTAAGCAAATCGTTGCAGGGGCTAAGTTAGTCGCCTGGTTGTTAAGCAAAAGTAAATATTAGATTAACAGAGTTGGAAAGGACCTCGCAGGTCATCTAGTCCAACCCCACCTCCCCGCCCAAGCAGGAGGCCCTGTCCCGTTTCTGACAAATATAAGTCGATGGAGCCCAAATGATACAGAAAAAACCCCCGAAGACTCAGGTGGCCCAAAGCAGAAAAAAAAAAAAGGAAAATAAGTTGGAAGGGAATTTGTAGGTCATCTAGTCCAACCCTCGATTCAGGGATTGAAGCAGACGGGGTGGGTGGGACTGAAGTGGCCCAAAGCAAAGAAAGGTTGACCATCAGAAGATCTAAGATGACTTTTAAATCATCTTTAGGAATGGATGGGGGCGTGTCAACTCACAAAATATTTCTCTGATCTTTTTAGAGCTGCCAACAGGAAGGGAGGGGGAAGAGCAGTGCAGCAGCTTGCAAACCGAAAGTGCATTCCATCAATGTTTTCAAAGATAGTAACTAGACGACTGAAGTTTCTGCCCCCAGCAAATATCTAACTGGAGAGCATGATGGATGACTCTGGGCTATGGAGGTTTCCCATTGGAGAATAGGAATTATGAAACCAGGGTCAAGGGGGACAGTGAATTATGTGCCTCAAGTCAGCTACACCCAGGCAGTGCCGGACATGTTAACTCCCAATAAATCCAATAAATTGGAAGTTTGGCTCAAGACTCGTGGTTTAAATGTGGTTATGTGCCGGAATCCTGACAGGGTGAGCCGAGAAGCCATCCTCCAGACTTGCCAAACTGTAGTCAATGCTACGGGTGAGTTGCAATTCTGAAAACGACTGGATTTTTTCCTCCGGGAAGTTTGGTTGGGAAAGGCCCTTGGTCCATTTTTTTCGGTGGGGACTTTTTTTGGACCAAGTTTTG
>NC_142022.1:7799269-7851769 GCF_049901735.1 Notechis scutatus
ACGGCGCTGAAAAAAAAAAAGTGACTGAGTTTTTCACACTTAACGACCGTTGCAGGCTCCATGATCCAAATTCAGGCGCCTGGCAACTGACTCGTATTTACGACCATTGCAGTGTCCCCGGGGTGTGTGTGTGAAGTGATTTCCAACCTTTTGCAGCATTCTGACGAGTCGATGGGGGAAGACTTGCTTAATGACTGTGTCGCTAACTTAACCGCTATATATAGTGGGGGGGGGGGTTGAGCAGGGGGCTGGACTAGAAGACCTCCCAGGTCCCTTCCAATGCTTTTATTCTGATTTTTAATTCTATTTTTCTACTATTCTTCCTTCCTTCCTTCCTTCCTTCCCATCCATCCCACCCATTTTCCTTCCTTCTTTCCATCCTGCTCACCTGTTTCCTTCTTCCTTCCTTCCTTCCTTCCCCTTCCCTTCCCCTCCCTTCCTTCCTTCCCTTCCCACCATTTTCTTCCCTTTTCCTTCCTTCCTCCTCCCTTCCTTCCTTCCTTCCTTCCTTCCTTCCTTCCTTCCTTCCTTCCTTCCTTCCTTCCTTCCTTCCTCTGACTTATTCCTTTCGTTCCTTCCTTCCATCCATCCATCCCACCCATTTTCTTTCCTTCTTTCCATCCTGCTCACCTGTTTCCTTCCTCCCTCCCTCCCTCCCTCCTCTTCCTTCCTTCCTTCCCTTCCTTCCTTCCTTCCTTCCTTCCTTCCTTCCTTCCTTCCTTCCTTCCTTCCCACCCTTTTCTTCCCTTCCTTCCTTCCTTCCCTTCCTCCCTCCTCTGACTTATTCCTTCCTCTGACTTATTCGTTCCTTCCTTCCATCCATCCATCCACCCATTTTCCTTCCTTCTTTCCCCCCATTTTCCTTCCTTCTTCCTTCATCCTTCCTTCCTGCTCACCTGTTTCCTTCTTTCCTCCTCCCTCCCTCCCTCCTCCTCCCTCCCTCCCTTTCCTTCTTCTTTCTTCCTTCCTTTCCCCATCCCTGGAGGTTTTAAAGAAGAAACTGAAGCGTTTGGCTGAAATGGACATAGACTCTCCTGGCCTGAGCAGTGGCTTAGACTAGAAGGCCTCTAAGGTTCCTTCTAACTCTATTATTCTATTCTGTTATTCTGGTCGGAGGGAAAAGCAAGCTTGAGAATGCAATGGGGTGAGGGGCATCCCCGAGACTTCCCCCAAATCTCAGATTCCTCCCCCCTCTCTCTGCCTTTTGGGCTGATCTCTCCTTCACCCAACCTGCCTATCATTTAAGAAGCTGTTGAAGGCGGCATATCCTTTCTGAGCTGTTTAAAACGCTCCCAGAGGCGGCTTAGCTTTGTTAATCGGGCAGCTAAATCACAGCGTTTTGGGAAGAACTTCAGGTTAGAACAGAAAAACAGAATAAACACACACACACATATATATATATATATTTCACCCCGCTGTTTGTAACCAGAGTTTGAAGCCAACCGGATGCTTCAATGTCCGTCTTTCAGGATTCTCCCTTCCAGCCTGAAAAAAAAAAGTTTTAAAAACCAGGTAAGCAGCTTAAAGTAGCCTTGCAATGGGGGTTTAAAAAGGAAAAAATTAATAAAATTAGCATGGAGATTCGATGCTCCAGTTTGAATTAAAATTTAGCACGGTCTCTGGGCCTGTGAGAGCAGGGAAAACGGGCTTTGATTTCTCATTTGTTGAGATCTGGGGAATTTCAGTCCACTTTTGCAAGAATAAAATAAATACCATCTGAATCGAGAGGATGTAATCAGTTATTAACTCAAAAGGAGGGTGGCAGAATGATATCGTCTGTGAAGGTCGCTCAATTATTATTGTTTCCCCAATTTTATTTATTGGCATTTATTTTTCGAGTTGCCCCGTATCATATTTTCTAGTAGCTTTGGAATCTGGACAGCTGAACATAGATACAGAAATCTAATGGCTGGTAGACCTGGTAATTTGGAATTATAGTCCAAATTTTTGGCAAGCTTGCCTTCAAAAGAAAACCTCCCTGAATTCAGAAATATTTCAAAGGGGAAAGCTAACCTCATTCCTCTTGACATTTCATTTTATATTTAACTACACTGTATTATTTTATTGTGTTGCAGCGATGGAGTTGTCTGCTTATTTATTTTGTATCTGATTTAACTTTATATGTGATTGCATTATTGTATTGCATTGTTTTTACTGATGGATTGATATGTTCTTTTTATTTATTTTACATTTTGTTTCATTTTATATTGTATTGTATTGTACTATTGTATTGCATGGATAGATCTACCGATACTCATTTATTTTACATTTTGTTCCATTTAATATTTTATGGTATTGTTTTATTGTATAGCATTGATGAATTGATCTACTTATTTGTTTTATATTTTATTTAATTTTATATTGTATTGTCTACTGCTTGAGAGGGGGGTTGGACTAGAAGACCTCCAAGGTCCCTTCCAGCTCTCTTATTCTGCTATTCTTCCTTCCTTCCTTCCTTCCTTCCTTCCTTCCTTCCTTCCTTCCTTACACATATTTCCTTCCTCCCCCCCCTCTCTCTCCCTCCCTCCCTTCCTTTCTCACACATCCTTCCTTCCCCCCTCCTTCACTTCTTTCCTTCCTCTCTCTCTCTCCTCCCTCCCTTCCTTTCTCACACAAATTCCCTTCCTTCTTTCCTTCCTTCCACCCTCCCTTCCTTCTTTCCCCCTCCTCTCTCTCTCTGCCTCCCTCCCTTCCTTTCTCACACAAATTCCTTCCTTCCTTCTTTCCTTCCTTCCTCCCTCCTCCCTTCTTTCCTTCCTCCCTTTCTTTCTCCCTCCCTCCCTTTCTCACACAAATTCCTTCTTCCTTCCTTCCTTCCTTCCTTCCTTCCTTCCTTCCTTCCTTCCTTCCTTCCTTCCTTCCTTCCTTCCTTCCTCCCTCCCTCCCTCCTCCCTCCCTTCCTTCCTTCTCCATCACATCAGGAAGAAATTGGACAACCATTGGTGTGTAATGGTAGAAAGTCTCCTGCTTGAGTAGGTGGGAGGGTTGGACTAGAAGACCTCCAGGGTCCCTTCCACCTCCCTGTTATTCCACCTCACCTGCCTTTCCCCATTGCCCTTTTGCAAATTCTCTGTATTGGAGAAGACCCTCTGCCCCTTCAGCCATCTTGGTTCTCCCTCCCCTCCCCAATTTCTCCTTTGACCACCCCACCCATCGTCCCCAGACATGGCCCTGTTCTCCCCCTCACAGGTAGCCCTGATCTGCAAAGCTCTGCAGGAGAGTGGCGCGTTCGAGCACCTGTCTCGTCTCCTCTGGGCTCTGCCCCCTTGGCACACCTTGGGGCATCTCCAGCACTTGAGGTGTTCTCCAAGCAGCGACCATGGCCCACTGTCCTTCCAGGAAATGCCCCTGGCCAGCCTGATGGACTCCCAGCCCTTGGGGGAGCTGAGATCGATCCACCTTAGGGACTGCTACCTTGAACTTCCATCCCAAGGCTCACCTGTCTGGAGGAGCGGCCCCCACCTGCCAGGAACTTCGCCCCAATACGGCAAACAGAAAGCCAACAGGATCAAGGTAAAAGCGGCCTCCGAATTAAGGTGAAATTTTTTTGAGTTTTGAAAAACATCTAGGTTTGTTTCCTGCATCCCCCCCCTCCCCCCCGGTCTCTGAGCCACTTTGAAGGGTGGACTTCAACTCCCAGAATTCCCCAGTCAGCATTGATGGAATTCTGGGAGTTGAAGTCCACCCCTCTTAAAGCATGATGGCTGGAGGATTCTGGAAGCCGAAGTCCATCAATCTTAAATCATTCTGACTGGGGGATTCTGGGAGTTGAAGTCCATCCATCTTAAATCATTCTGACTGGGGGATTCTGGGAGTTGAAGTCCATCCATCTTAAATCATTCTGCCTGGGGATTCTGGGAGTTGAAGTCCATCAAACTTACATCATTCTGACTGGGGGATTCTGGGAGTTGAAGTCCATCCATCTTAAATCATTCTGCCTGGGGATTCTGGGAGTTGAAGTCCATCAAACTTACATCATTCTGACTGGGGGATTCTGGGAGTTGAAGTCCATCCATCTTAAATCATTCTGACTGGGGGATTCTGGGAGTTGAAGTCCATCCATCTTAAAACATTCTGACTGGGGGATTCTGGGAGTTGAAGTCCATCAATCTTAAATCATTCTGACTGGGGGACTCTGGGAGTTGAAGTCCATCAAACTTACATCATTCTGACTGGGGGATTCTGGGAGTTGAAGTCCATCCATCTTAAATAATTCTGACTGGGGACTCTGGGAGTTGAAGTCCATCAAACTTACATCATTCTGCCTGGGGGATTCTGGGAGTTGAAGTCCATCAAACTTACATCATTCTGACTGGGGATTCTGGGAGTTGAAGTCCATCCATCTTAAATCATTCTGACTGGGGGATTCTGGGAGTTGAAGTCCATCCATCTTAAATCTTTCTGACTGGGGGATTCTGGAAGTTGAAGTCCACAGATCTTAAATCATGCTGCCTGGGGGATTCTGGGAGTTGAAGTCCACCCATCAATATTGCTGCATTGACAAATGTGTTGCACTATTTATAAGCGCCACAATCTATCTGCAACCCAATTGATTTGTCCTAAAATACTGAACGGTGGTCCTCTTCTCCTCCTTCTTCTTCACTCCATCCCAGGAAAAGATCCAAAAGCTGTTGAGAGAGTGGTACCTGCAAGACCCTTACCCAAATCCTTCCCAAAAAAGGCACCTGGCCCGGACCACCGGACTCACCCCCACCCAGGTGGGCAACTGGTTTAAAAACCGTCGCCAGAGAGACCGGGCGGCCTCTGCCAAGCACAGCCGTCTCCGGACGAGGGACGAGGGGTGGAGAGAAAGGCCCCCAACTCTGAATATAAGCCAGGAAGAAAAACATATATAGAGACGCGAAATTATAAAAGGAAAAAGAAAACCGCAAAAGAGGAAACGCAAACACACCGAATGGAGCTCTCGCCTCACAGTCCGGAGGCTGTGAGTTCGATGCTAGGTAGAGGCTAACATTTGGAATCGACCCTCTCCTGCTCGAGCAAGGGGTTGGGCTAGATGACCTCCAAGGTAACCTTCCAGCTCTGTTATTCTATGTTCTATGGGGAGACTTAGCTGTGTCGATAAACAAGAACCCTGGGTGATCTACTGGAATCAATTTTGCCAACGGCTCCTTTACTGGAACCAGATCTCTGGCTGAACCATCCCTGCCTGATTTCCGATCGAACCTTGAATGGTCGCTTAAATATACTTAAGCAGCACTTAAAACAATAACAACAAAAACCAGTTTGGATTTGATCCATCTTCCAGGAGCGTCATGGAAAGAATTTCTAGGAATAGTTGAAAATAGTAGATAGATAGATAGATAGATAGATAGATAGATAGATAGATAGATAGATAGATAGATAGATACTGCCAGAGACTGATAATTAGCTAGGTTGATGATAGATGATAGATAGATAGATAGATAGATAGATAGATGATAGATAGATAGATAGATAGATAGATAGATAGATGATTGATAGATAGATAGATAGATAGATAGATAGATAGATAGATAGATAGATGATAGATACTGCCAGAGACTGATAATTAGCTAGGTTGATGATAGATTAGATAGATAGATAGATAGATAGATAGATATAGATGATTGATAGATAGATAGATAGATAGATAGATAGATAGATAGATAGATAGACAGACAGACAGACAGACAGACAGACAGACAGATATGTAGATATAGATACTGACAGAGACTGATAATTAGCTAGGTTGATGATAGATTAGATAGATAGATGATAGACAGATGGACAGACACAGAGAGAGATATATAGATACTGACAGAGACTGATAATTAGATAGGTTGATAAGATGATTGATAGATAAGATAGATAGACAGACAGACATAGATGAGGTAGGTAGGTAGGTAGGCAGGCAAGGAAGGCAGGGAAGGAAGAAATAAAGAAAAATGATAGATGAGGGAGGAGAAGGGAGGGAGGAAGGAACAAAAGATGGAAGGAGACATAATATAGATAAGATAAACAGACAAGAGACAGACATACCGGAGGTAGGTAGGTAGATAAGGAAGGGAGGAAGGAAAGAAGGAAGAGATATAGACAGACAGATGACAGACAGGGGGAAGGAGGGAAGATACATAAATTTAGACACCGCTCCCCCCTCTCTCCAAGGTGCAGGGGAGGTGCTTAGCAAATAAGAAAACTTACAAACCAAGCTTAATTATAATTTCCGTCCTGATCCCCTCTCACCTTCTTGTATTATCCCCAAGAGATTATCTCGGGGACGCTAATCCTCCGCTAAAGCTTCTACCATCGGCCTCTGCATTTTTGTCCCTGAGAGACCAACCCCTTCCCCTTTTCGAGAGGGAACTGGCGTTAACGCCTTCCTTCCTCACCTCCGCTTATTATTCTGACACATTCGTCCTTTCCTCCCCCCCACCCACAGGGCTGAAGGGTAAACACGAAACGCCCTGGGAGCAGAGGCCTTTTAAAAAAAAAAGCTAAATCCATAACGCTTTTCAGCCTGGATTTATAAGCATCATTGTGGTTGACGTTGCCAAAAAAAATTAATAATAATAATAATAATAAATAAAGCTAAGCAGGGCCAGGCCGGGTTGATTTTTGGATGGGAGACACCTCCTCCCCCTCCAAGAAAATTGCAAGAGGAAGGAAATTGCCAGGAGTTTGGGACTTTCCTTGAAATAAAACTACGGTTAAGAAGGCAGCCTTGGTCCCCCAGCTGCCTCTTTGGTTGCTTTGCAACCGTCGCCACGGCAACCCCCAGGGAGAAAGGATGCTCGGAGGCCTCTCAGCTCCTGCTCCCCGGTGGCCACCATCTGAGGGGAAAACTACTTATTTCCAAATAACTGGGGCCATCTGGCCCGTCAGTCGCAGGCCTGTGTCCTCTGGCTACGCTGAGAATCAATTAGGCAGCATATGCTGCTTTCCATGGTGAATAATGAAGGGGTTGAGCATCGCGCGTTGTGTTCTCGCGATGCTCTTTTCTTCTTTGCACATTTTTTTGGGGGGCACGGCTTTCTCCTTGCACAATTAGAACTTGGGGGAACGCCCGAGCTTCCTCCCGCCTCGCCAGATTTGGGGACCGCCCCCCCTCCCCCAATTAAAAACTTGGTGCAAAACGAATCATTTTCTGTTTATCCAATCTCGATTTGAACCGTTATTATTTGCTGGATGATACTTGGCAACCGTCACCATCGAGAGAGGCTGTGAATTCGATCCTAGGTAGAGGCTGATATTTCCCCCCTCGGGCGCAATGAGAGTATTATCCGCTGAATAAAACTCCGTATCGGTGACACGAAAGGCAGCCGGCCAGGAAAACAACTCTCCGTTCAATGGCCCAGATGCCACTCCCGCAAGGGATTATGGGGTCGTTAAATGATGACGATTGGCGTGCAAGCAAAAATCATTCTCGATAAAAGCGCCATCTTGCTTGGCAAGCTCCCAATTGTGGTTGCGAAGGCCGAGGAACCCCCCTGTATCCTCCCCGTCACACCCCAAGAAACCAGCCAAATCGGGGACTTGAAATCCTTTTATTTCAACAATGGTGGGTGGGCTTCTGCTCGTCCTCTCCCCACTTCGATTTTTTTCTACCCCACCCTACGATTCGGTCACTGAGATTCGAACCGGTGCCCGAAAAATTTGCAAAAAAAGGAAGGAGGGACCCGAATATCTCTTTCCCTTTTACTCGTTTTTGCCCAGCCTTCCTCTCGTCCTCCAGGCCCGTGTGAGCAAATCCAATTCAGGGACTCCTCCACTTAACGACATTTCAATGTCACACCCATTCGGAGTTACAACGGCACCGGTGGCCGTTTTTCACACTTTGTGACCATTGTAGCATTCTCCCCAACCACCACGGATTTACAATGGGGTGCTTAGCGAGCGTCTCGCGTTTTACGACGGTAGCCGTGTCGCGTGGACCCCTTTTGCGGCCTCCTGCCCAGCCCAAGGAAGCCTGGATTTGCTTAACGACCGCCTTCCTGATTTAAGAACTGCAGGGATTCACTTAACAACGGGGGCGAGGAAGGCTGCGCCATGGGGCGAAACTCACTTAAAAAAAAAAAAAACCCGTCTCGCTTAAGCAGCATAAATTTTGGGTTCCGTTACGGTTGTGAGAGGGAGGAATACCGGTATTATTTCACACCACGGTTACACCGACGTGGGAAGATGCAGGGCCCCCCATCTCCTGTGATGCCACAGGTGGCATATTGAGCAATTTGTGTGGGTATGTGTGGCCTCCCAGCTGATTTTGGCCCGTTTGTGGCTGTTTTCACCTGAAAAACGGGCCTTCTGGAAATACCAGAAGTGGCGAAACGGGCCCATTTTCAGCCTGCAGAGGCTCCAGAGGCTTCCCTCGAGCCTCCGTGAGGGCAAAAACGACCTCCCCCGAGCTCCAGAGGCCCTCCAGTGACTGAAAACGGTATTTCCAGAAGGCCCGTTTTTCAGGCGAAAACAGCCTTTTTCTCTCTTTCCTTCCTACCTTCCACTCAATTCCTTCCTTCTTTTTCTTTCCTTTCTTCCCTCTATTGCTTCCTTTTCTTCCCTTTTCTTGCTTTTTCCTTCCTTCTCTATTCCTTCTTTCCTTCCTTTCCTCTCTATTCCTTCCTTCTATCCTTTCTTCCTTTTCCTTCCTTCCCTCCCTATTCCTTCCCTTCTCTCCTCTCTATTCCTCCCTTACTTCCAACCCTCTCTATTCCTTCCTTCCTTCCCTTTCTTGCATCCCATTCTATTCCTTCCTTTCATTCAACCCTCTCTATTCCTTCCTTTCCTTTCCTCTTTACTCCTTCCTTCCTTCCTTCCAACCCTCTCTATTCCTTCCTTCCTTTCTTGCATCCCATTCTATTCCTTCCTTTCATTCAACCCTCTCTATTCCTTCCTTGCCTTTCCTCTTTACTCCTTCCTTCCTTCCTTCCTTCCTTCCTTCCAACCCTCTCTATTCCTTCCTTCCTTTCTTGCATCCCATTCTATTCCTTCCTTTCTTTCAACCCTCTCTATTCCTTCCTTTCCTTTCCTCTTTACTCCTTCCTTCCTTCCTTCCAACCCTCTCTATTCCTTCCTTCCTTCCTTCCAACCCTCTCTATTCCTTCCTTCTTTTCTTGCATCCCTCTCTATTCCTTCCTTTCCTTTCCTCTTTACTCCTTCCTTCCTTCCTTCCTTCGTTCCTTCCAACCCTCTCTATTCCTTCCTTCCTTTCTTGCATCCCTCTCTATTCCTTCCTTTCATTTCCTCTTTAGTCCTTCCTTCCTTCCTTCCTTCCCTTCCTTTCCTCCATCCCTCCCTCCTTCTACCAAGGAGTCAGGCAAAAGAATCCCACATCCGAACCTTGGCTTAATGGGCCTCTCTCTCTCTCTTCCCCCAAACTCACTTCCTTAGAAGACTAACGTCGGCCAAAGAGCCCTGCAGTTGGGTTAATGGGTTCGATCTTGGCTCAGGGAAACAAGCCAGAGATGTTTTGTGTCCTGCGTTTCTCTCAGGGAACTTCAGTTTCCACTATCCCTCCCCCGCCTCCCGGTTCACAGGGGGGTCCCTTGACCCCTCCCCGCCAGCCCGGGCCTATGCCCGTTGCGCTCGCAGCCTTCCCCTCCGTGCACAATCAACACGGGAAAGTACAGCGCATCCTGGTAGCACGGAGGGCTCTCCAGCGGCTCCGTCTCCGTGTTGTTGCTGCCCACGTGGCTCCCGCTAAGGCTCCGGAGAATGCCCCCACACCGCCGGGCGCCGCTCAGCGAGAAGCGGCTGCAGCTGAACGGCAGGCGGGCGTAGAGGGCCCGGGTGCCCCGCGAGGGCAGGGAGTTGCTGCTGACAGTCCGCCGGCAGCGTTGGCAGCTGCGGAGGTACGCGGCTCCCGCCACCGTGGTGGCGTCCATCAACACGGCCTCGGAGTAGCTGGGCACCAGCTGCTGGTTGGAACGGATGTGCCATTCCAGTTCGGTCATGTCCACCGTGTTGACGCGGGAGATTCGCCGCCCGTACGTCCCCGCAGCGTCCAGCGGGCTGGGCCCATCGTCCGCCCCAAAGAGTTTCTCCACGTGATAGTGGACGTTGGCCGTACGGTACTCGGACAAGACTCTCAGCGGCCAGGACAGGAGGAGGAAAGAGGCCAGCCAGAAGACACTCCGTCGTGTGTACCAGGGTGGCCGCCCCGGATCCGGGAAGACTAACATGTGCTCCTTAAAGTCCACGTTCTTCAGGTGCATCCCTTCGCGGGCCTCCATGTAGTCGTCCAAACCTTCATTCTCGCCAAAGAACCGGGCCCGCTGAGTCAGATAGGCGGCTTCTGCCTCGCCCGACGCGAAGCTGAAGCATTTCGTGAAGCGGAGTTTGGTCACGGGGTAATCCGAGAGGCCCAGCAGCTCCTTGGAGACGTCCTTCACCCCGTGGCCCGAGTAGTCGAACTCCGTCTCTGAGACGTGCGTGTTGACCCTCTCGTGGTAAACCTGGGTGGTGGTGTAAGCGTCCCCGTTGCGGTAACGGGTGACCTGCCTGGTACGGCGAATGTAGTGGTAGCTGACGGCCTTCCACCAGATGCAGGGCGTGGCCTGCTGCATGCGCTGGACTTTCTCGTAGACGCTGGCCGTGTCCACCCGGTATTGCATCTGCCCCTTGGCGAACCGGTGCCAGCACTCCACCAGGTACACCACGTACAACATGCCCAAGAAGGCCAGCGGGATGTAGATGTATCCGTTGGAGCACGGGCTGTCATGGTACACCAGCGATGCCCCTCGGTAGGAGCTGTCGTAGTTCAGGCGAGTCACCGTTGAGAGGCGGCACCAGGCCATGACGCCGAAGCAGCCGAACATCAGGAGGGTGAGCACCAGGCATTTCCAGTGGGACTCGCGGCAGAGCGAGCTGCTCAAAGACTGTTTTAGCGGACGTTGCTGCGGGGCGAGGGAGAGAAAGGGAAGGAGACGAGAGAAGGGAAGGAGAACCGGTTACAGTCCTGCCACTTCCCCACAAAGACCACCCCACCATGCCACCAAACCAGTAACAGGCAGTCCTCGACGTACGACCACGACCGAGCCCGAAATGTCGGTGAGAAGTCCACGGAAAGCCCCGTTTTGTACGACTTTTCTCGCCGCATTGGTTAAGCGAATTGCCGGGGTTTGTTAAATGAGGAACCCGGGGGATTTGAAGGGAATCGGGATTCCCCGCTTGTCGGAAAGGACACCAAAGGGGAAAAATCACGCGACACCCCCTCCGTCATAAATGCAAGCCCACGGTCCAGGCTCCCCGAAGGTTAGTCCCGTGAACGTTAGGGATGCTGCAACAGTCGTCGGCCTGGGGGGAAAACAACGGTCCTTTTTTTTCCCCAGTGCCGTTGTCACTTTGAACCCAGTCACTAAGCGAACTGTCGTAAGTGGAGGACTACCTGTAACTTTAACTCCATTTTACAATTTCCCCCTCCCCCGTTTCTAACATAGAGAACAGAAAAAAAAACAACAGCGTGCAAAAAAGGAACCCTTGAAACGGTGCCAATTTCTTCGGCCTTTCTGTATTTCAAGGATCACAGCAGGCGGGGGGAAGGGGGCCTGGGGCCGACTTAACAACCAGCTTGGGGTTGAGATCCCAGACACCCTGCAATTGTGCTTTCAGACACACATTGCGCCGTTCGCACTGGGGGCGTGGAGTCCAGACGCTTAACGCTGCCACATTTTAGGGATATATAAACAGGACGTCGGAGCCAGACAAAATAAGGGCTCTCGCCGTCTGTTTCCCCAAGGAAGCCTTCGGCTCTCTGGTCTGCTGCTTCCTCACGCCAGGATAGACTGCTCCGGTATAGGGAGGTTCCATTTCACTGGGACCACCAGCCATATAATATAGCTAGGGCGTAAGGAAGCTTGGAGGAAAGGATGAGGGATACGCTGTATTAAACTGATCCTAGGAGCCTCTAGCTGAGAGAGAGAAAGACAGTGAGAAAAAAGAAAGAGAGACAAAGGGAGAGAGAAAAGAGAAAGAAAGAGAGATAAAGAGAGACAGAGAAAAAGAGAAAAAGGCAGAGAGAGAGAGAAAAAAAAGAAAGGGAAAAAAGAGATGGAGAGAATGAGAGACGAGAGAAAGAAAGAGAAAAAAGAGAGCGAGACAGAGAGAGAGAGAGAGAAAAAGAGAAAGAAAGAGAGTGTGCGTCCAAGGGAATTCCAATTATTTAATTCCAATGTTTGAGAATGCTTTTAGTGTTTTATGGGTTGTTGTTGTTTTTGACAGGTTTTAGAATTTTAGAATTTCAGGGTTATTTTAGCTGAGCGAACTCTAAGAAACTGAACGAAAGAATGAAGAATAAACTAAAACCAGGCCAGCTTTTCTGTGGATCTGGCCCTGTGGGGTCGGGTGGGGTGGGGGGCAGCTGGGAGGGAGTTCCATCACTTTTACACACACACACACACAGAGACACACTCAATCGTCTCCCCAGAGGAATTGCAAAGGGGTTTTGGCAAAGGAAGTTTTGGGAGCCTGCCAACAGCAAATGGCTTTTAAGATGGGGTGGGGGGATTTTTTATTTTTAAAAGCACTGTGTGTGTGTGTGTGTGTGTGTGTGTGTGTGTGTGTGTGTGTGTGTGTGTTTCAATCTCAACCCTCTTCTCAACCCTTTTGCCTTAATGCACTCCAAGGAAGAATGCAAAACACCCACAAAATGATCTCTTTATCCACCGGATCTTTCCTCCCTGACATTTGGCAATCAAAATCCTTGTGGGGCACTCATTCTTAACCCTGGCCATTTCCAAGTTGCTTGGGTGCCAACTCCCTCACCCCCCCAAATGCCCCTCTCTGGCCTCCCCAATATCATCCTTCAAAAGCCTGGAAGAAATGGGTCAGCTTTTTTTTTTTGTCCTAAGAAGCTTCTCTCCTTGTCTCTGTAACCAGCTGGCCAGAAAGGCTGGACTACAGCTCCCTTCATCCCCAGCCAGCCAGGCAGGCAGGCGAAATAGGGGAGACCCTTATCCTTGTTCTTAAGCCTTTTCGGGCGGGTGGGGGAAGAAATAGCCTTTGTTTTTTTATTTTCCCTGCAAGGAAATGCAGCTTTTTCTAAATAAATAAATAAAATAACATTGCCAGACCTGGTGGGGACAAATAATTAAAAAAGGGGGGAAGCGAGTCCCAACCAGCGTCGGAATGATTTCCAGGCCCCCTCCCTAAAAATCCTCTTCCTCCCACCCCACCCGCGATCCGGTTTGGCTTTGTTCCTCCGCTGACACCGAGCCGCCAGGAGCATCATCCAAAGCGGAGAGAGGAAAGGACGCGCGGCCGGGCG
The DNA here is from genome assembly GCF_049901735.1 of Notechis scutatus. Classification (NCBI taxonomy): domain Eukaryota; kingdom Metazoa; phylum Chordata; class Lepidosauria; order Squamata; family Elapidae; genus Notechis; species Notechis scutatus. The sequence continues at coordinate 7,812,510 of NC_142022.1, forward strand.
GGCTGTGGTGCAATGCAGAACTTCACGCGTGCCCTCCCCTCCACTCACCCACACCCACCCACACACATCCACACACACACACACAGAAAAGCACACAACCAGCTGGTCGCGCAAAACGCTTCCCTGCAGATCCCCTTTCCTTCCTTCTCCCCCACCCCCGGGAATCCCTGAGAAAACCTCGGCGCCTCTTTTACGCACGGCGGGCGCCCTTTGGCAAAGCGTGGGACCCCCCAGTTTTGCTCTAAAATTGGGGAGGGGGAAAGCAGGGAGGAGGAGGATGCAAGGGGCCCGAAGGAGAGGGCCCCTGAGATGCCACCTTTCTCCTCCACCGCCCCCCCCCGCGCAGAAACCCAGGTTTATTTTTAAACCCCGTAGAGCTATTAATAATGCACAAAGGGACACGTGTCCGCTGCAGTAAAATCACTCCTGTTTCTTTCCCCCTCCCCTCCCCGTAAGGAAAAAGAAAGAAAAGGGGGAGGGGGGACCGAAAGCAGAGGCCCGAACCCCGGGTTTCAAACCCCGAAAGCTGGCTTGCCCCCTTAATCCCGGATTTTGGAGGCGAGGAACTGGTCTCCAAGCGGTGCGCCCAGGGCGCAGCGCAAAAGCGGTTCGGGTTGTTTTTTTTAAAAAATCTGTCTCTCCTTCCTTCCTTCTTTTCGTTCCTCTTGGCTGCCTCCTTTTCTTCTTTTCCTTCCCTTCCTTTCCTTCTTTCCGTTCTTCCTCTCCTTTCTTTTCTCCTCCTCCTCCCCTTTCTCTCTTTCCCTTTTTCTTTCCTATCCTTTCCTTTCCTTTCCTCCTCTCCTTTTTTTCTTTCCCATCCTTCCCTTTTCCTCCTTTCCCTTCTTTTTTTCTTTTCCATCCTTCCCTTTTCCCCCTTTCCCTTCTCTTTTCTTCTTTTCCTTCCCTTCCCTTCCTTCTTTCCGTTCTTCCTCTCCTTTCTTTTCTCCTCCTCCTCCCCTTTCTCTTTCCCTTTTTCTTTCCTATCCTTTCCTTTCCTCCTCTCCTTCTTTCCCTTCTTTTTTTCTTTCCCATCCTTCCCTTTTCCTCCTTTCCCTTCTCTTTTCTTCTTTTCCATTCTTCCCTTTTCCCCCTTTCCCTTCTCTTTTCTTTTCCTTCCCTTCCTTCTTTCCGTTCTTCCTCTCCTTTCTTTTCTCCTCTCCCCTTTCTCTTTCCCTTTTTCTTTCCTATCCTTTCCTGCCCTCCTCTCCTCCTTTCCCTTCTTTTTTTCTTTCCCATCCTTCCCTTCTTTTCTTCTTTCCTACCGTCGTTTCTCCATCCCTTTCTCCTTCCCTCCTTCCTTTCTCCCTCCTTCCATTCTGCCTCCTCCATCCTACCCACGCAGGGTTGGACTTACCTCTTCCCGAGGGGGCCCCCCAGCCGGGGTGAGCGTGGGCAGCTCCCCGGCGCCCGGCTGCTGCTGGTGCTGCTCGCCGTCTTCGGCCCCCACGCCTGGCATGGTTCACGCGTGGCGCCGCCAAGCCGCCGGCCCAGCCGCATCGTAGGCTCGGGCGAGGGGCTGGCCGGCCCCGCAGCAGCCGCTCCAGCTGTGCCTGCCCCCGCAGTCCCCGCAGCGGGGCATGGAGGGGGGGGGAGGCAGTCACCGGTGCGCCCTTGCCTGGCACCCACCTGCCCGGACGCCCGTGGGCTTTTGGCGGCGGCGGGGAGGACGGCGGCTCCGCCCTCCACGGCGGGGCTGGAAAGCACAAAGCCCGCCGGACACCCCCCTCCAGCCCCGTTCCCCTGCCTGGACCGTCCCGCAGCAGCCGGTTAAGGAAGACGATGCCCAGCCCTGCCCGGCGGCGGCGACGCTCATCTGGCGCCTTCGCTCGCTTTCTTTCGGCCCCGATGACTCGGCAGGCAGGCAGGCAGGCAGGCTCATCCCCACGTGTCCCTCCCCCTTTCCCCTTTGCACGCACGTCGGAATGCAAACCTGGGTCGAAATCAACTCGCTTTTCTGAGCCCAACCCCCCAAGTAAAAAAAAAAAAATGCCTTCTAAAGTTTGCAAAGAAGAGGCCAGATGCGACTGCCTGGGAGAAACCCTGGGTTTCCAAATTGGGTCTGTGAAATATGAGGCCCCCCAAATTCTCCCCATTCCGAAGACTTTTGGGGGGCATCTTTAGGGGTCGCCATCAGTGGAGAAGTAGCCAGGTTTCTAATAGCCTTCCCTACTATGTGTGAAAAACAGCCTGGCCCGACTAAACTAAGATCTGACCTGGATCTAGTCAAACCACAGGTACAATGAACCTACAAATGCTCCAAGGTCTGGAAGCTCTGTCTGTGTGTGTGTGTGTGTGTGTGTGTGTGTGTGTGTGTGTGTGTGTGTGTGTGTGGTGAGCTGGGCTGGGCTGTAACATTCGGGGTACAATTGCCCACAATGCCTCTGAGAGCATGGGGAGCATTGTGGGTAATTCACAATACTTGAGAGGATTGGCTTGGTTAACCGGAAAAAGGGACAGCAAAAAATATTTAAAAATAAAAAGGGAAATAGAATCAGGGAGTACCAGTAGACACAGGGTTGTTTTGATATGGTATTGTGCAATACACATGTGCACACACGCACACACAAATGCACATGTGCGGCCATGGCTTATTTTAATAGGCCATTGTTTCAGCCTTAGGAATTTTTCGTATTGTGGATTTCAGCTTTTGTATTGTGGACTTCAACTCCCAGAATTCCCCAGACACCATGCTTTGAGATATGAGGACTTCAACTCCCAGAATTCCCCAGACATCATGCTTCGAGACTTCAACTCCCAGAATTCCCCAGCCATCATGCTTTGAGATATGAGGACTTCAACTCCCAGAATTCCCCAGCCATCATGCTTTGAGATATGAGGACTTCAACTCCCAGAATTCCCCAGCCATCATGCTTTGAGATATGAGGACTTCAACTCCCAGAATTCCCCAGACATCATGCTTCGAGACTTCAACTCCCAGAATTCCCCAGCCATCATGCTTTGAGATATGGGGACTTCAACTCCCAGAATTCCCCAGCCATCATGCTTTGAGATATGAGGACTTCAACTCCCAGAATTCCCCAGACATCATGCTTTGAGATATGGGGACTTCAACTCCCAGAATTCCTCAGCCATCATGCTTCAAGACTTCAACTCCCAGAATTCCCCAGCCATCATGCTTTGAGATATGGGGACTTCAACTCCCAGAATTCCTCAGCCATCATGCTTCAAGACTTCAACTCCCAGAATTACCATGCTTTTACCCCTACTTTTGTCCAGGGAAATGTAATCTTAGACCTGTTATTTTTCAACCTTGGTAACTTTAAAATAGGTGGACCTCAACCCCAAGAATTTTCCAGCATCCTGGCTGCAAAACTCCCAGAATTCCCCAGCTGTGGAATTCCTGGCTGGAGAATGCTGGGCGTTGGAAGTCCTGCCATCTTTAAAATCCTGAGGCCAAGAGAGAAATAAGCTAGACGTGTTCTGGAAACGCAACCCTATTAAAATTGGGTAGAAATCTTATTGTTTTTCAGTTCAGGATGATCTCTGGTGGATCTTCAGAGGATCCATCGGAAAAAAAAAATTATTTCTGTGCATATCTGCTTTCTACGCCAGGAAGATTTAATGACGACCATCAATGAAATGTAATTTTTTTTTTTAAAAAAAGATTCAGTTTGTTAATTGTTTAAAAGGGAGCAGGGTTTTAAACAACAACAAATGATCTTTTTTTTTTTTTTAAATTACATTTCATTGATGGTTTAGACCTGGCTTATAAATGTGATCACGTTCTCCGCAGGCCTCAGATTTTATTCTAGTACTCAAGGAAGGTTTTTAAGGGAGAGGAGAGCTGGGGAGATCCACAAATTCTTGGATGGGATCGAAAAGCTAGCAGCTGAATTCCTGCGAGATGTTTGAATAATCGCCTTTCCGGCGATTGTTCAATAGATGGCAATGTCGGGTTGCCACAAATCTGGGTTGAGATTCGGAAATGGATTAATTAATTTAGGAGGGCGAGAACTGAGTGAGTTTAGGGTGGCTAAAAAAATATCAGGAGACTAACAGCTAATACCTCTATAACGGTCTGGTTTTGGTTCTGCAACCCAACAGGACAGACACAGACTCAGGAGAGTAATTAGGACTGCAGAAAAAAACAATTACTACCAACCTGCCTTCAGTCAAGGACCTGTACACTGCACGAGTCAAAAAGGGGGCTGTGAAAATATCTACAGACCCCTCACATCCCAGACATAAACTGTTTCAACCCCTTCCCTCAAAACGACGCTATACATCAGAACAATTAGACATAAGGACAGTTTTTCCCCAACGCCATCACTCTGCTAAACAAATAATTCCCTCTGTTCAACTATTACAAAGTCTGCACTACTATTACTGTTAATCTTCTCATGACTCCTTATCGCCCATCCCCTCCCACTTGTGACTGTATGACTGTAACTTTGTCGCTTGTATCCTTACTATGTATATTGACTGTTTCCTAGTATGATCTGATTGCAAGGGATTATGGGGGTCCTTAAAAGATGATGATGATTCCAAACTTGGTAGCTTTAAGACTCGTGGACTCCCAGAATTCCCCAACCAGCCATGGCTGGCTGGGGAATTCTGGGAGTTGAAGTCCACGGCTCTTAAAGTTGCCAAGTTTGGAGATACCTGGTCTTTAAAAGAACAAGGCTTAGTGCATTATGGCCTTGCTGAACTACAACTCCCAGCACCGCTCGGGATCGGCCATATTCCCTGGACTTGCGTCTCAGCCAATCAGAGCGAGGCTCTGTAATTATTTAATAACCACGGCCGACTTCCTTGAACCCAACGACACACCTTTGCGCATCCCGCCGCCCCTTTCCTACCTGTCGCTCTCCTAGCTAGACCACAACTCCCATCATCCCCTGCCTCGCCTGCCATTCATCAAGCTCCCGGGGTTGTGGGGGGGCGGGGGGGCGGGAAAAAGCCTTTCCCAACGTCGTTTCCAACCCTTTCTGCGCGTGCGCCCGAGGGGCCTGCAAGCTCAAGAACGCCCGCGAGCAGGACTCCGCCCCTTTGGAACCTCCGCGGGGGCGAAATGGATACATGGCCCGCCAATCAGCGCGGCGGCGGCTGCGAAAGGATACAGCGGGTCAGCCAATGGGAGCGGCCGCTTGGGCCGCGCCGGCGCCTTTGAGGACGTGGCTCGAGGACCCTTTTTCTTCTTTGAGCTCTTCGCAACTTTGCTGCTCTGGGTTGTTGTTGTTTTTTTTAAAAAAATTTAAATTATTATTTTATTTAAGGGCCTTTTTTTTTTTCTTCCCCCCACGCGGGGCGAGTGGATCGTGGGAAGCGATTCAAAGAGGGGCGCCATGGCTTATCCCCCTGGATATGGGGGTCCAGGTAGGTAAGGGAAACAGGGGAGCAGGCCGGGTGGATCCCAGTGGGGATCGAGTGGGGGGTGGTCACAGTGGGGAGCGGGGGCTCTTAGCCCGGGAGGAGATCCAGCATTAACTCCCCCTTCCCGCCTGTTGCTTTAGGAAAGGGAGCCTTCCAATCCAGGCCCGTCCATTCCAGTGGGGATCCAGTGGATCCCCAGATCCTTCTGGATCCCCAAATCCGGCTGGCCAAAGAGGGAGCCAGCCGGCCCCTCCGGGGTGCATTTTTAAAAAATTGATTTGACTCCAAGCACCCCGCCCACTTGAACCAATGAATCCACCCCAATTTTTGGGGGTGGGGAGTTGCAAATTTTTTGGGGGGAAATCCAGGGATCCCATCCGGGGTGGGGGTACCAAATTACATTGGAGGGGTGTCGCTTATGGGTGGGTTTTCCCTGTGGCTGGGTGTTGCTTGGGGGGTGGGGCAGAAGGGGGATAAATAAAAATAAAATACATTTTGAAATAAATATTAAATAAAGATTCTTTATTTTGAAATAAAGATTAAAACGTGGGTGCTTTTCCTGCACTGTGAGCCACCCAGAGTCCCTTGACTAATGAATAAACTTCAAAGCGGAAAGGGTAGATTTAGTAAACTAGACAGGTTCAATCCTGGACGGAGTGCGAATCCTTGATTGTTCCCTATGACAGCTAGTTCTTGACTTACAACGGTTCCTTTAGTGACCGAAGTTACAGTGGGGAGAAAAAAAAAAGGCAACTTGGGATCCTTAACAACCGTTGCATGTCAAAAATTGGCAACTGACTCATATTTATGACTGGGATCTCAGATCCCATTTGCGACCCATTCAACAGGGAAAGCCAGGTTCTCTTTAACAACCGCCTTCCTAACTGAACGACCGCAAGGGTTTGCTCAACGTCCGTGGCCAGGAAGGTCGTAAAACGGGGCGAAACCCTCTTGACCAATTTCTTGCCTGAGCCGCGTTGCTTAATAACTTGTCTCGCTTAGCGGTGGAAATGGGCTGTTAAGAAGTCGCGGTCGTTAAAGTCGAAGACTTGCCTGTAACAGGTAGATTCGGCCCTGTACCGAGTGCAAATTCTGGGTTGCATCCTATTAGTTGGCTGCTGGCTATGCAGTTCCTTTCTACTTCTTCCTAATTTTCCGGGGGCCCCCAAACAGGCTCCAAACACAGGACCAGGATCCCCCCTGTGCCACAATCTCCAGATGCGCCGCAACTGTTCGACGACACCAGCTCGGGCTACGGGCCTCCCCACGCGGGATACCCCCCGCCTGGAATTGACATGAGCTTCAACCAGATTTTTGCCGACCCGGTTGCTAATGTCGCCATGGCTTACGGCTCCTCCATTGCGTCCCAGGGCAAAGACATCGTCCATAAAGAGGTAAAGGAATAAAAATGTGAGAATCCTCTTTTTAAAAAAAAATAATAGGTGAGAGAGAGAGTGGGGGGCACAATTGTTGGTGGCCGAACATCCTTTATTTTAGAAAACGTTCCTTTAGATTTATCTAATATACTTTTCCAAACCTCCCTTTGGTCCTTCATTTTGGTCCTTTCCTGTATGATGTTTATAGAACATGGAATAATAAAAGAAATAATAATACAATACATGAATACATGGAATACAGAGAAAACATAGACCATAGAATGATAGGGATAGATGGATGATAGATGGATGGATAGATAGATGATAGATGGGTGGGTAGGTGGATAGATGATAGATAGACTGACGGATGGATGGATAGATAATATAGATAGATGATAAATACAGATAGGTGGGTGGATGGATGGATGAGTAGGTAGATAGTTGAATAGATGATAGACTGACAGATAAATGAATAGATAGATGATAAATAGACGGATGGATAGATAGATACAGATAGATTGATAGATGGATGGGTAGGTGGATAGATGAATAGATGATAGACTGACATAGATGAATAGATAGATGATGGATGGATGGATGGATGGATCTTTATTCATGTCAGAAGCATCTACAAACTATAGACATGTAACATTCAACACTGAGCAAGTAAAATAGTCATAAAATAGGTTATAGCCCATTGGAAAGTATGTAAAATAAGTAGCATTAAAACTAAATGACATGTAGTTTTTATTTAGTGTTTATACAATTTCGATTATATTTTTGGTCCTGCGTAAGGTGGTGTGAAAAACAGGGATGTTGACTTGTCTTTTTAAAATCAATTGAAATACACCGTTCGCTTTTAAGCATTTTTTTTTAAACTGGTGCTTTGTACGTATTACCCAGACGTTGCAAAAATAAAATAAAAGTCTAAAAATAAAACCGCAAATTCTGGTTCCATGTGGATAACTTGAATCCCCTAGTTGAAATGGACGTCCTGTAATTTTCATAAATAAATCTGGTTGGTTTTTTGTTTTTTTTTGCAGATTCACAGATTTGTTTCTATCAACAAGCTTAAATACTTCTTTGCGGTGGACACCACGTACGTGATGAAAAAATTAGGTCTATTAATCTTCCCTTACATGCACCAGGTAAAAAAATAATATTTGGCAGTACCAATTTGGTCTGAATTTGGTGGGTTGTTTAAAAAGAATTTCCATTGTTGTTTTTTAATTAATGTTTTTTTTAATATTTTACAATAATTCCATTTCATTTCAACCGTGTGTCAACTGGTACATATATCTTACAATTATAATGAATACTTTTCTTACCAATATAACAATAATCACATTTTCTTATAGCTATTATTCAATATGTCTATTATTTTTTTAAACAATCAACTTATTACTTTATATATTCATCTATTTTTTTTATTTTATATTTTACAATAATTCCATTTCATTTCATCACTGTATATCTTACAATTATAATGAATACTTTCCTTACCAATATAACAATAATCACATTTTCTTATAGCTATTGTTTAATATATCTATTTTTTTAAACAATCTTAACATTACTCTATATATTCATCTGGTCCATTTTAATTTGTTTTATTTTCCAACCATTGATAAAATAAATCCTGTACCATATAATATTCTGTTTCTTCTTTTTCTTTGATTCCCAGTGTTAGTCTATTCATTTCGGCACATTCAAACGTTTTCTCAATTACTTTTTCCCTCTATCGGTATCTCATCACTTTTCCAATTCTGAGCAAAAACAGTTCTGGCTGCTGTTAATATAAAGAGTATAAGAATTTCCATTGATAAGCAAGGCTGTCATTCCTCCATCGTTTTTATTGGAAGCTGGCTGCTGGGAAGGCCACAAATGGTGATCCTTTGGATGCTGTAAAAGACATGTGGGTTGCCAAGCAACCAAGTTTTGATCACATAACTGTGAGGATGCTGCGGTGGTCGTAAGTGCGTGGACCGGGTTTTTTTCCAGTGCTGTTGTAATTCCGAATGTTTGTTAAATGAATGATTCATAGGACTGTGTGTATATAGGAAGGATGTCAGGAATCAAAGTGAACATCTGCCTTTATTGCAGAGTTCGAGTCTCGTCAGATTCAGCCAGCAAATACGTATTGATTCATTTGGTTTGGTTAACCTGGGGAACTCATTGCCACTGGAAAAAGAAAATCGGGAAGATAAACACATTTGAGGAATCTGTTGAGAGCTAATCGGATAGCCGAAGAAAGATTCCTTTTAGGGAAGACCTTCAGGCTGAAAAGTTGAACTAAAAAAAAACTCTTTAAATTTGATAAAAGTAAAATCCACAATCTTTTAGTTACAATTTTGGGAGGGGAAGGGGAGGAACTATAAGACCAGAATTTCCAAGCAGGACTTGATTGCAAGTAACTACTGAAATGCAAATGCATAAATAATAATAGTAATAATTATTATTCTTTTTGTAGAATTGGGAAGTTCGTTATCATCGCGATATTCCTCTTACTCCTCGCCAGGACATCAACGCTCCCGATCTCTATATTCCTAGTGAGTTTTTTTATTTTATTATTTTACTAGTTCTGTACCCGTGCTTTGTGGTTGGGTTTAGTTTTTGGGAAATAAGGGGGGGAAAATTCTGCCTCTGCCTACCAGCATCCATCGGTATTCACTGGCTAGCGTCCTGTCAGTGTGAAAGAGAGTTGAGGGCTGTTTGGAAACTGAAAGAGTATTTGCTGTGTGAGCAAGAAGGAGACAGCAAGGAGCCTGGGTGTGGCTTAGCTCAACTGTTCTGTACTAAAGCTGCTTGGTGCTCTGAAACCAAAACTCCTTTCCTCTGCATTTGAAACAGATTTCTTTTCAGGTGGGGAGAGGGAATAGAACTCCTTTGCATCAGAGCATGTTATAATAATAATAATAATAATAATAATAATAATAATAATAATAATAATAATAATAATAATAATAATAATAATAATAATAATATAGGAAATGCTCTAAATGCTCTGAGGGTCATTTGGAAAAATCCTTTCTTAGTGAGCCCCTAGAAGCCAAGAGGAACATGTGCCAAATTTCAAGTTTGTAGGCTTTACGGTGCTGGAGATTTTGTGATGATGCGTGAGGGATATTTCGCTTTTATGTACGTATATAGATTTTATTTTTTTATTTATTCTGAGACCCTCATAACTCTAAATGGTTATTAAGCGACCAGTTGTAAGTCACGGGCTATGTAGATATTTATTAGGCTTTTATGATTATTAGATTTATGTATTATATATTTAAGTACATGAGTAATTTTTTTGACATTTTGAATTATTGTTTCTTTTTTTAAAGGCTATACCATGCAGTATTTTGAGTTGGGTTGCCCTGAACTCTCTCAAGGATAAATTGCGTAAAATGGGTTTAATTTAGGAATCAGATTAAATCTGTTGGATAAGTGGCATTTACCTGCCAAAAGATAGAATTGCTAGTTCAGGTTTGGTGGGAGGAATTGTATTTATTTTTTAAAATCGTGACTCATTTATTTAATGGGACAAAAAGATACCGCAAGGCACCATCTAATAAAGGTCTTTGGTTTTGTATTTTTAATTAATGAAAGTGTTTGGGAAATCAAACTGATAGAGTAACTTCTAAGACATACTCTAAAAGAAAAATGATAATATTGTAGCTTTTCTATTTTTTTTAAAAAAATTCACACTCCAAAATCTGGAGACTTTCTTTTTAAATTATTATTTTCTCTTCCACAGGCATGGCCTTCATTACGTATATTTTACTGGCTGGAATGGCCCTCGGGATACAGAAAAGGTAAGGAACGTTCTTCCCGCTTCCGAATTTTGCATCTTACGGAAAAACGGCGGAGGTTAGGGGTGAATTTGGCAATTTGGGTGCAGGATTTAAGGCTGGGCATAATATAGAAATTGGCAGGCAATGGATTACAAGTGGTCCTTGACTTACGACCACAATCGAGCCCAAAATTTCTGTTGTTAAATAAGACATTTGTTAAGTGGGTTTTACCCCATTTGATGACCTTCCTTGCCAACATGGTTAAGGGGATCACTCCAGTTCTTAAGTGAGTAATACGGTTGTGAAGTCAGAAGATCGCAGAAGGGGATTTCGTGACCGCGGGACACCGTCATAACTATGAAGCAGTTGCCGAGTGGCTGGATTTGGATCACGTGACCATGGGGATGTGGCTCCCCCCCCCCAGGGGTAGGCTGCTGGGGGCTTGCAGGGGCTCAGAGAGCCCCCAATAACTTCAAAAAGACAAACAGCCGTGGAAAGCTCTTAATAGGCTTAACTGAACTTCTGGGCGTTCAGCCAAGAGCATTTCACACCGGGTAAAAATGTGGCAAGCTAGATAAACAATCCACTCTGCACTTACAAGGGAGAGCCATGGAGAAAATCGGATAACATAGCCACTAGCCTCCGAGGGGATTAACTCCCAAATAATAAGAATCATGTAACTCACCAGAAACCCCATTAAGATTCCAAGATCTCCCTCATAGTCACTGCTATTAAGCCTTTTCACCCAGAGTTTTATTTAAGTATTAAATTAAATGCACGAAACAATAAATGTGTGTGTGTATGTGTGTATGTATGTATATGTATGGTAATTAGGGCAAAGAAGCGATGTCGAGTTGGCTACACCCACCCAATCACGTGACCACACAGACATGCCCACCCAGCCAGTCATTAGAGCAGAGAGCCCCTTGCTAAAAAAATCCACCCCTGCTTCCCCCTCATTTACTTGGCTTGTCAGGCTGGGAAGGTTTTCCATTGGTGACTTGGCTATATCGTTGGCGTTTGCACAACCGTATTGTTACACGCAGATATATTGTGGGTTGTCTCTTGTGGACGCCTGCTGGTTTGCTGGAAGGCAGACCATGAATTGTTCAGGCTTCCCCTTTTCTGGCAGGTTTTCCCCAGAGGTCCTTGGGATGTGTGCCAGCACGGCCTTCGTGTGGATGGTGATTGAAGTTCTTGCCCTTCTCCTGGGTCTCTACCTTGCTACGGTCCAAAGTGATTTGGGCACGTTTGATCTTCTGGCTTACTGCGGCTACAAATACGTTGGGTGAGTTGGGAGGGACTTCCCTGCTTCACGGATTAGCCTCCATTTTTCCAGAAGCCCCGACTGACCCAAGTTTCCTGAATTAGACTCTGGTTTCCAACCGGCAGCAAATTCCTGATTGAATGGACTAATTAGGAAAGAGAGTCCGTTAAATCCCCAAAGTACCTCCCACCGGCAAGATGTTGTTGTGCCAAGAACCTCAACAGGAGGAGGACATGAATATGGCAAAAATTAACTTGATTAAATTAAAAATTAAAATTAAGCACCCCTTAAGACAGTTACTGGATACTGTCCGTTATTTCAGAGGGATTGGTCCGTTATATCAGATGTCCGGTAAATAAAGATCTTTGCTGTAATTTAATATTGGAAGAACTGCTCGTTCTTAGCTCTTGGGTGTTAAATGTTAATTCCTGCCCAATTTGTTACGATGTGTTAATGGCACACAGAAATATATACAATCTTTTGTTTTTCCTCTCCAGGATGATCCTCACTGTGGTCGGGGGCTTGGTGTTTGGCCTCAATGGTTACTACATCAGCCTGGCGTGGGCCTCCTGTTCTCTTATGTATTTCATGGTGAGTACGGCCACGTTCAAGGCGATACAAATGACTTTGGCTGACTTTAAGGCCCAGTCCCTCTCTCCCTCTCTCAGCCCAACCCACCTCACAGGGTTGTTGTGCAGGGGAAGGAGGAGGAGGAAGGAAGGAAAGAAGATTAGGTAGGTAGGTCACCTTGAGTTATTTAAAAATAACAAAAAGCAAAGTTAAAAACAAACTCATCCCTTTGGTGCATGGGAATTCCATGCTCAGAGCCAAACAGGCACTGAGAGATGTAGTTGAGGAACCAGGTGCTGCGTTGGCCTGGGGCGTGGCACAAAGGCAACATAGTCACACAAGTAAGAAAAGTCCCTTTAATACCTCCAACTTTGCCCCCAATGTCCAGTTACCTTCGGCTGGACAAAAAAAAACCTCCCAGGAACAGCCTTTAAGTGGAGGAAATTCAGTCTGAAAACGAAGTACAGATAAACTGTAAATAAAAATCCACACAAACCACACTGCAGCAATTAACTTGACAGGGCAGGAGAAGGAATTGCAGACTTGAAAGGCCAACAAAACACACACAGTTGGGAAGATGTCAGGAACCCAGATAAGCCTCGGCAATAAAAGATAACTCACGATTTGCTTCCAACAAGTTGCTGTGCGCAGACTCCCTTTTTAAACACTGTGTTCCCAGCTATGGCTAATGAAGGGAATCAGGGCCCTTTCCTCCCCCGTAAGCCATGCAACCCACGTTGCTCCCTTCTCCGTTCCTCCCTGCGTGCCGTAGGATGAAGAGGGGGGTGGGCCTGGGTCTTCCTCTGAACTCCCTCTCCCTTGTTCCACCTCTCCCGTGCTCTGCCGAGCCGGACTTTGCCCTTCCCCACTTTCTTCCTGCTCGGCCTCCCCCTCCGAATCAGATTCCGACAGGGGCATGACAGGCGCCCATTTGAACATGCTTCCCATGTCTGTCTGTCTGCCCTCCCAGGTTCGCTCTTTACGGATGAAGATCCTGACTTCCGTGGTGCAAGACGGACTGAGCCGGACCACCGGCCGGGTGCAGATGTACATCACACTAGGCGCCGCTGCCTTCCAGCCCTTAGTTTTGTACTGGTTGACGGCCCAGTTGGTGCATTAAACGGAGGAGATGAGACTTTGGGGGCGGCGCGATTCTCCCTTTTTTTTTTTTCCTGTTTTGGTTCATATCCCCTCCCCAAATTTCACCACTTCCCCTAGTTCTGTCTCTTCCTGCCCCCCAACCCCCAAATTCCAGTGTGGGAGGGGGCTCTCCATGGAGAAGGACAAGTGGGGATCCGTCCCCTTCTTGGAAGAATGAAGCGAAAGGCAGCGGGTCAATTCGCACTCGGGACTCCCTCCCAGGAGCAGCGGAGGCAGGCCAGCTGTCCGAGTTGACTGCTTGTCCACCGCTCCGAAATCTGTAGATTTGCGATCTTACTGGGTAGATTGGGGGTCTTACTGGTAGAGACAGTTCTGGTGTTGGGGATTTACTTGAGTTGGATGAATTTGGATCCTTCCTCGCGCAAAATTTACAGGTTTTCTATTCCTGTGGTCTCCACTGGTGGTCTTGCCAAGATTGGGTATCTAGAACGGTGTTTCTTGGTTGCTTGGGGTGGACTTCCAACTCCCAGATATTCCCCCGCCAGCTATTGAAGATGGATGGACTTCAAGTCCCAGCATCCCCTGCTGGCTGAGGAATTCTGGGAGTCGTAGTCCACTGATCTTCGAAGCGGCTTAAGGTTGAGAAGCATCAATCTAGAATAAATCCAGTATTTTTCATCTTGGATGCTTGAAGATGAGTGGACTTCAACTCCCAGGATCCTCCTGCCAGCTATTGAAGATGGATGGACTTCAAGTCCCAGCACCCCCTCCTGGCTGAGGAATTCTGGGAGTCGTAGTCCACTGATCTTCGAAGCAGTTACGGTTGAGAAGCACCAATCTAGAATAAATCCAGTATTTTTCATCTTGGATGCTTGAAGATGAGTGGACTTCAACTCCCAGCTATTCCCCCGCCAGCTATTGAAGATGGATGGACTTCAAGTCCCAACATCCCCTGCTGGCTGAGGAATTCCGGGAGTCGTAGTCCACCCATCATCGAAGCGGCTTAAGGTTGAGAAGCATCGATCTAGAAAACGTCCAATTATTTTTCAACCTTGGTTGCTCGGAGATGGGTGGACTTCAGCTCCCAGAATGCCATGCTGGCTGGGGAATTCTGGGATTTGAAGTCCAGCTACTTTCCAAACAGGCCAGGATTGAAATGCACCGATCTATAAAAAATCCAGTCTTTCTCCATCTTGGCTGCTTTGCAGGCGGATGGACTTCAACTCCCAGGATTCCCCAGCCAGCCTGCTTGAAGATGGCTGAACTCCCCAAGTCCCAGCATCCCCTGCTGGCTGAGGAATTCTGGGAGTCGTAGTCCACCCATCTTCCAAAAGTGGAGAAGTCCCAGTCTAGAACGAATCCAGTTTGGTTCTGTGTTTCCGGGAAGCAACAAAGATGGATAGGTAAGACGGGGGGAAAAAAATATATTTTAAAATTTGAAGTGTTAAAAAAAAAAAAAAGAGTTTTGAGTCTGACTTTCCTGCGAGAAAGAGGAAGAGAATCCGTTTTTGGTTTCCTTACAATCACTTCCGTGAGAAATGTTTGGTTTTCTTGCAAGCATGATAAAAAGTATAAAACTCTGCCATGGGCAGAACAAAATTTGTGAAGGTGTGTTCTGTATGTATTTTATTTTTAAGATAATTTCCTCCGCGGCGGCTGAATTTTTCCCCCCCAGCGTTCCCCAAAACAGGATTCCAGTTTTTCCCACGTTTGATCACCCCGGGAAAGGATCTGAGTTCAGGTCATCCTTGACTTAAAACGGCCACAATTGAACTCCAAATTTCTGTTGTGGAAGCGAGACGTGCGTGAAGTGAGTTTTGACCCATTTTACAACCTTCCTTGCGTGATGGGCTTAACGACCGCAGCGAAAAGGGGTGAAGTCGGGCGTGATTCATTGAACGACCGCAGTGCCTTGGCCACAACAGTGCCTTTCCCAACCACAGTCGTTAAGTTGAGGACTTCCTGTAATCCTTTCGAAGGTTTGAGGAGTACAGCTCTCTCCACATCCCCCTCCCCTGGTGCCAGGATGATGGGAGCTGGAGTCCAAAAGCAGCAGGAGGAAACTGGATAGGCACTTAATCAGAAATAGTACAGGTGTCCTGCGAGAGCGGGGGGGATGGACTTGATGACCTCCGAGGTCCCTTCCAATTCTGTTAACTATTATAGGCCGAGATTATTAGTACGTGGCTCATTGGCAGCAGAGGGCACCAGCCCTTACAAATTAAAAAATAAAATAAAATAAACCAAGCTGAATTGCAGATTTGAGACTTCACGGTATTTGTCTAAAGGGAGGAAGCCTTTTCTTCGTGGACGTTAATTGTAATAAAATGTTCACAGAAAATTGAAAATTTAAGATTGCTCCCGCCACCTGCTCAAGCTCCAAAAAGAGGTAGAGGAAGAGGTGGCGGATAAAAGAAAAATTAATTTCATTTTTTGCGAGCTAGGTGGCAACCTCCGCAGGCATTTTAACCAACATCTGCAAAATACCACGGGGGAACACAAAGGAAAGCCGAGTAAAAGAATAGAAATAGAAATAATAGAATAGAATAATAGAATAGAATAGAAAATAGGATAGGATAGAATAGAATAAAGAAAATAGAATATAAAATATATCGGATAGGATAGAAGAATAGAATAAATGAATAAAATATAAAATATATAGAATAGATAAAAGAATATAGAAAATAGAATGTAAAATATGTAGAATAGAAAATAGAATGTAAAATATGTAGAATAGATAAAAGAATATAGAAAATATAAAATAGATAGAATAGATAAAAGAATATAGAAAATAGAATGTAAAATATGTAGAATAGATAATAGAATAGAATATAGAAAATAGGATATAAAATATATAGAATAGGATAAAGAAAAGAATATAGAAAATAGAATGTAAAATATGTAGAATAGATAAAATAGAATATAGAAAATATATATAGAATAGATAAAAGAATATATAAAATATATAGAATAGGATATATGTAAAATATATAGAATAGGATAGATATAAATAAAGAAAAGAATATAGAAAATAGAATGTAAAATATATAGGATGATAGAATAAAATAAATAGATAAAAAAAAATAGAATATAAAATATATAGAATACAAATAGTATAGAGCTGGAAGGGACCTTGGAGGTCTTCTAGTCCATCCCCCATCTCAGACAAGTGCCACTGTAACTTCAACCCGTCACTCCATGAACCGTTGTAAGTCAAGGATCCACCTGCGCGTTGTAGGGAGCCTTTGCTGTCTAACGTCTCAGGTGCATTAAAATAATGTTCATTATCGGAGGGAGGGAGATTTGATCCTCAAGGCAAGGGGCAGGCCTTTATTCCCCTCCCCGGTGTGTGCCTCAGTTTCCCCCTGTGTGTTTGGGTGTGTGTGTGTGTGTGTGTCTCGTAATGCCAAAAGGGAGGGAAGGACGAGAGGAGGATGGGGGAAAAGAAGGCTGGAAAAAGGAGGGAAGAAAGGAGAGAAACAAACAAGAGGAAGGAAAAGTAGACAAGAACTAGCTATGTTTAGGCCTGGGGACAGAAGTGTGCTGTGTGTGTGTGCGTGTGTGCTTTGTGTTATTGCGTGTGTCAGGATGGTTGCAAAGTGACAGCTTTACAAAGAGCATCATGGGGAGGTGGGGGGGGAGAGAGAGACAGCTCAGCGCTGTGGGGGCGGCTGTTTGCCGTCTGTGCGCCTTCCGTCTGAGGCAGGCGCTTCCTCCAGGCTTCCGGTGGTGTGTGTGCACACGTTGCACCCTCACAGCCCCCCATGCTCCCCGGATGCAGCGGCTGGGCCCCAAGGCTCGGATGTGGGAGTGGGTGGGGGGAAGAAAACCAGCCCCAGCCCACCAGGTTTTTCTTCCAAGGGGTCTCCCTTCCTTCCTTCCCTCCTTCCTTGGGGTTGGACTAGAAAACCTTTAAGGTCCCTTCCAACTCTGATATTCTGTTATCTTGCTTTCCTTCCTCCCTCCCTCCTTCCTCCTTCCTTCCTTTCTTGGGGTTGGACTAGAAAGGTCCCTTCCAACTCTGATATTCCTTTATTGTTATTTTGCTATTCCTTCCTCCCTTCCTTTCTTCCTTGTATCTCCTTCCTTCCTTCTCACGCTCTCCCTTCTGTTCCCTTTTCTTTCTTTCCCTCCCTCCCTCTAGTCTCTCCCTTCTCTTCTTCCCCATCTATCCTTTTCTTCCTTCCATTCTTCCTCCCTCCCTCCCTCGTCTCTCCCTTCTTCCCCATCTATCCTTTTCTTCCTTCCATTCTTCCTCCCTCCCTCCCTCTCTCTCCCTTCTTCCCCATCTATCCTTTTCTTCCTTCCATTCTTCCTCCCTCTCCCTCCCTTGTTCCTCTAGTTTTTCCTTCCTTTCTGCCTTCTGTCCCTCCCTTCTTCCCCTTTCCTCCCTCCCTTCCCCATCTATCTTTTCCTTCCTTCCCCACTTTCCCTTCCTTCCTCCCTATTCCCTTTTCTTCTTTTCCTCCTTCTCCTTTCGTCCCTCCCTTCCTCCCCTCCCCATCTACCCTTTCCTCCTTCCTCCCTCTCCCTTCCTTGTTCTAGTCTTCCCTTCCTATCTTTCCTCCTTCCCTTTCTCCCTTCCTTCCATCCCTCCCTCCCTTCCCCACCTCTTTTCCTTCCTTTCTTCCTTTTCCTTTCCTACCTTGCTTTCATCCTCCCTTCCCTTCCCACCCTCCCTTCTTTCACTCCCTCCCTTTTCCTTTAGACCTTCCCTTCTCCATTTTTCCTTCCTTCCTCCTTTCTTTCCCTCCCTCCCTTTTCCTTATCCTCCCATCTTTTCCTTCCTTCCTTCCTTCCTTCCTTCCTTCCATCTCTCCCGCATCTATCCTGATCACACAATCATGGGGATGCTATGACAGTCGTTAAGTGTGAGGATCGGTGCTGTTTGTAACTTTGGTCACTAAATGAGGACGTTGAGGACTACTGAGGTGGCACCCCGTGGCAGGTGTCAAGACCCTCTTCCAGGTGAGCTGGCCTCTCCAAAGGAAATCCACCTTCTTTTCGTCCACAGAAGACAGCGGAACTCCTGGCCACAATCAAATCACCGTCTTTATTTCCAATAAGACTTTGTTTTATACAGCGGCCCCCAAGAGGGGTAGAAATGGGGTCCAGTGGTTGCCCACACCCCCCAAAATCCAGAGTTTTAGCTCCTGCCTGCTCCATTTGGGTTGTTTTTTTTTAAAACTGGTCAGCCCATTGCGAGCTGGGCACTTCACCGAACCAGCCAGTCCCAGGTGCAGAGAAGTGAGAAGGATGGAGAGAGAAAAAGACAAGAAATAGATAGAAAAATAGATGGGGGGGGGAAAAACAGAAATCAGGATGAACAAACTTTTTTGGTGGTTTGGACTAATTTGGGTTAATACAACCCGCCACAAGGCTGTATGGCAGAGGTTTTCCAAACTTTTTTAAAGACTTGTGGACTTCAACTCCCAGAATTCCCCAGCCAGCAAATTGCACAACAAAGCCCACAATTTGTAGACTTCAACTTCCAGAATTCCCCAGTCTGCCATGCTGACTGGAGAATTCTGGGAGTTTAAATCCAGAAATCTTAAAAAGTTGCCAAGTTTTTTTTGGGGGGGGGCGTGGTTTAAAGAATGCCACGTGGCACCCTGTGGATTGAAATTCAAATTGTGGGGGGAAAAAATAAAATTATTTTCGTTCTACTTTGGACCTTTAGATTCATGGCTTTATTTTTTTGAAGGCATTCAATAGAATCTTAAGGCTGGAAGTCCAACCCTCCCCCTTGCCCAAAATCCTACCCAACCTCTTCTTAAAATCATCTTTCGTCTTTGTCCTGGGGGATGCCATCCTTCCTGGAGGATGTTAGATTGGCACAAGGGTTAAATCTCTTGCTCGATGGGCATTTAAACCCATAATGAAACCTCTGGGACAAAGTCACCCCAATTGCAAAATTCTCCAGCCTCATCCCTCTCTTATCTTCCTCTTTGGCTTCCAAATTAAAATCTAAATTTTTAAACAATTTCTAGGGATCCCGATGGAGCGGACGGGTGTTCGAAGTCATGTAGGGCATTTGGCTTTGATCTTAATTTTATATATATATATATTTAATGAGAAGAAGCAAAGTTGCCAAGGTAAGTTGATGCAGGTTTGAGTGCTAAAAAGGAATTTTTTCCCCCACCTGCTCCCCAGTAGCAACCAAGACCTATTTAAAATGGTTTAATTAAAACAACGTGCAGCCACCCCAGAAGGCTGAAACGCGGAATAAATAATTTTAAAAAACCCAAATAAATATTTTTGCCATATTATAAGGTTATATTTTGTCATTCTAAAAATTTTTTTTTTGGAAATCTTAAATTTTTAAAAAAATCTTAATTTTTGTATATTGATTACTTTGTACGTTGCCCCAGAGCCCCTCTTCTGAATTGGATGAGCAGTTAAAAAAAAAGAAAATAGAAATAAATATTAAATATAAGAATAAATATGAAATATAAGCGGCGCTTGCAAGGTTTACCAAGCGGACTTATCAACTCTGCTTCTCACAGTTTATAAAATGATAAAGCAAAAGGGGAACTTGATCAATCAAGAAAAGAAATTTTGCAAAAAAATAAAAATAAAAATCTGTCGGTTTGTTTCTATTTTTTTTTTAAAAAAAACGAAGGCTGAGAAACCCCTTTCTCGCTGAACCAGGAAAGCAAAACCTCCATAGCCAGGAGCAGTCTGGCAGAATAAGGCTATTGCTTTTGAGTTGGCTGGCATGTTTTGTTTTTGTTTTTTTGGTTGAAAAATAAATAAATCTGGGGCCAGGATTCATAGTTCTCCCCGACTAGCTTTAAAAACCATTAAAATCAAATTAACTTGATTATCGCAGGAGCGGAGCTTTCTAATGTGAAAATGCACTGCTACCCACCTTTTAAGATTGGCTTTCCTGAATGGAGAGATGCTCGTAATTTGAGGTGGGGGGAAATGGGATGAAAAGGAAAAGGAAAAAAATGAGAAGCAGAGGGAAGGGGAGAGAAGAGAGAGAGAGAGAGAGAAAGAGAGGCCGATCTATTGCCATAGCAACAGATACTGCTCTCAGCATTGCTTTGATGTCTTGAGCATCCAGGAAGAAAAAAAAGAAGAAGATGGCAAGAAAACAGCCTGGGTGTTTTTTGCACACACCCCCCCAAAAAAAAAACACGATGGGGGAGAAGACCCCCCTAACTCAAAATCTCACCCCAAGTCGACATCCTCCTCGATTAAATAGCTGCCAAATATCGGAATTTCCTGTGCATTTCTGGTCCTCGTTCTTATGAAAAATGGATTTTTTTTGCCCCCTCCCCCCCAGACTACCCCAAAAAAAAAGGGGGGGAAAGGAACTCAAAGGTGGGCTAGGGCAGGAATCGGTCCAACCCAGGGAGTGGGGTGAAGATGAAAGGAGTGGGGGGTCCAAATCCGTTTGTGGACTTCCTCAAAAGTTTGGCGTGGATGCGTGCCTCCGGCCAGAGAAAGGATGCTGGCTTTGTTCTCCAAGTCCTAACCGGTGTGTGTGTGTGTGTCTTGTGTTATTGTGTGTGTTGTCGAGCACAAGGAGGGGAGAGCACTCCCACCCCTCTGGAGAGAAAGAAAAAAAGGGGGGGGGGAGAGAGAAACAGCCATGGTTACGGCTTCCGTCAGGCACCGGTGGGTCCATCTTGGTTTAGCGTTTCGGCCTCCAGGAAGAATGTTGGTTGGGTAGGTGGGTGTCTCGATTCATCCCGGAGGAACCAAAGGCCGGGCGGGGGGGCAGCGGGAGGTCATTCAGAGGGTCCTGCCCCTTCTGTTGGCTTGGTTAGAAACTCACCAGCGTATAAACCATACTGGACGGACGAGAGGCAGGAAAGGAGGGAGAGAGAGAGAGAGAAAAAGGACTGTTATTATGGGATCCATCCTGAAGGGTCGAGACGGTCCTCGGTTGACGGCCACCATCCAGCTCAAGGTCTCTGCTGCTAAGCGAGACATTGGTTAAGGGAGGGGCGCCCCACTGTACGGCCTTTTCTTGCCCACTGTCATTTAAATGAATCACGGCGGTTAGATTTAGTAAGAAGGTCGTTAAGTGAATCTAATCTGGCTTCTCCTTTGGTTTATCTTG
The DNA here is from genome assembly GCF_049901735.1 of Notechis scutatus. Taxonomy (NCBI): domain Eukaryota; kingdom Metazoa; phylum Chordata; class Lepidosauria; order Squamata; family Elapidae; genus Notechis; species Notechis scutatus. The sequence goes on from NC_142022.1 coordinate 7,834,014, forward strand.
TCAGAAGGTCACAAAGGAAAAGGAGGGAGCTGCTTCCCTCTCTTTTCCTCCTTCCTTCTTTCCCTCCCTTTTCCTTCCTTCCTCTTCCCTTCTTCCTTCCTTTCTTTCTCCCTCTTTTCCTCCTTCCTTCTTTCCTCCCTTTTTCCTTTCTTCCTTTTCCTTTTCCTTCCTTTCTCCCTCTCGTCCTCCTTCTTTCCTCCTTCCCTCCTTCCCCGTCCTTTTTCCTTTCTTCCTCTTTCTTCCTTCCCTCCCTTTTCCTTCCTTTCTCCCTCTCTTGTCCTTCTTCCTTCTTTCCTCCGTCCCCTTTCCTTCCTTCCTCCTTCCCTCCCTTTTTTCCTTCCTTCCTCCCTACCTTTTCCTCCCTTTCTTCCTTCCCTTTCTTCCTTCCCTCCCTTTTCCTTCCTTCCTTCCTTCCGTCCGTCTGTCCATCCATCCATCCTTTCTGTTGTAAGTCAAGAATTATCTTCATTTGTGGCAGTGTTTCTGGTTACTTTGGGATAAAATAAATTTAAATAAATTTAAGCAACTATGGAGAGACCTGTAAAAGTCAGGACTCACCTGTACAGGTAATAGAAGAAAGACAACAGATAAAAAGCCAGTTTGCACCATGATTCTTTCTGGCAATAATTTAAGATGTCAGCATTCATGATAGAGACGGCATCGTACATGACTTCTGAACCATCTGCCGGGCGGTGAAAATACCTGCAAGAAACGAAGGCGGACAAAAATTGATAAAATAATTATAATAAGGGGCTGGTAAAATGTCCAGTTTGACCAATGGTGATCTCAACTGGCTAATTTTTTACCTCAAAATGGCTGTGAACTCAAAATGGCCGGTTTTGACCACAAAACGACCAATTCTGACCACAGAAAGACTAATTTGTGACTCAGAATGACCAATTGTAACTTCAAAATAACCAGTTGGGCCTCAGAATACCAATTGTGACCTCAGAATGACCAATTTGGCACCAGAATGGCCAATTGTGGCCTCAGAATGACCAACTGTGACCCCAAAATGACCAACTGTGACCCCCAAAATGACTAATTGTGACCTCAACATGACCAACCAGGACTTCCAAAATGGACAATTCTGAGGGTTCCACCTCAAAAGGAAACCAAATAATTTGGGGGATTTGATCAAATCTCACCCAATCGACCCTCAGACAGAAGGACGAGAAAAAAAAATCCCTGTTGATTTTCAGGGACATTTTTTTAAATTTAGGATTTAATTGGATTCCTGCTATTTAATAATGCCCAGCTTCTCTTCCACAGCCCGGAATCTCACTCCAAACATTTTTTTTAGAAGGATATCCCAGCTGCTCTTTTTTTAGAAGCAAAACGAGCTATTTTGATATATAGATAAATATATACGCATATTTACCCCACGAAGGTCTATTTTTTGCATACCGCAACAAATAAGGACATCTACATTTGCCAATTGACGTCTAAACCACCAAATAACATCTGTTAAACAACATTTCCAACTTTTTTCTCACTTTCAATAAAGGCGTGCACATTTCTGGAATATAAGCGTCTACAGGTAAGTCCTTGTTTTACAACAATTCATGAAGTGACTTGTTTGAGGTTACAATAATACTGAAAAAAGTGAATTACAATCATCCCTCTTACTTATGAGCATCAAAATTCAGGTGATTGGCAGTTGGAATGTCTTCCTTCCCCCCCTTCCTTTCTCTTTCTTCTTCCCTTCCTTCTTTCCTTCCACCTTCCTCTTCCTTCCTTTCCTTTCTTCCTTCCCCTTTACTTTCTCTTCTTTCCTTCCCCTTCCTCTTCCTTCCTTCCTTCCTTCCCCTTCCTTCCTCTTTCTTCTTTCCTTCTTTCCTTCCACCTTCCTTTCTCTTTCTTCTTCCTTCTTCCTTCCTTCCTTCCTTCCTTTCTTCTTCCCTTCTTTCTTCTTTCCTTCCCCCTTCCTCTTCCTTCCTTTCTTCCTTCCCCTTTACTTTCTCTTCTTTCCTTCCCCCTTCCTCTTCCTTTCTTTCCTTCCTTCCCCCTTCCTTTCTTTTTCTTCTTCTTTCCTTTTTCTTTCCTTCCACCTTCCTTTTTTTCTTCTTCCTTCCCCCTTCCTTCCGTCCTTTCCTTTCCTCTTTCCTTCCTTCCTTCCTTCTTTCCTTCCCCCTTCCTTCCTTTCTTCCTTCCTTCCCTTCCCCTTTCTCTTCTTTCCTTCCCCTTCCTTCCTTTCTCTTTCTTTCTTTCTTCCTTCCCCTTCCTTCCTTCCTCTTTCTTCTTTCCTTCCACCTTCCTTTTTCTTCTTCTTCCTTCCTTCCCCTTCCTTTCTTTCTTCTTCCTTCTTTCCTTCCCCCTTCCTCTTCCTTCCTTTCTTCCTTCCTTCCTCTTCCTTCCTTTCTTCTTTCCTTCCCCCTTCCTTCCTTTCTTCTTTCTTCCTTCCCCTTTTCTTTCTTCTTCTTTTCCTTCCCTTCCTCTTCTTCCTTTCTTCTTCCCTTTACTTCCTTCTTTCCTTCCCCTTCCTCTTCCTTCCCCTTCCTTCCATCTCTTCCTTCCTCTTCCTTCCTTCCTTCCTTCCTTCCTTCCTTCCCTTCCTTCCTTCCTTCCTTCCTTCCTTCCTTCCTTCCTTTCTTCTTCCTTCCTTCCCTTTCTTCTTCCTTCCCCTTCCCCCTTCCTCTTTTCTTTTTTCTTCCTTCCTTCCTTCCTTCTTCTTCTTCTTCTTCCTTCCTTCCTTCCCCTCTTCCCCTTCCTTTCTGTTGTTCCTTTCTTCCTTCTTTCCTTTCGTTTTCCGCCCCCGTCCTTCCTCCAAGCAAGAGATTTGTCCTGAACAAAATGCAAATTTTAAAAGGAGATTTTGGATTAAATACCCCTCACCAAGGAGGGCTTGTTACTTTTAAATGTGTAGCTCGAATGGGTTGAGTTTCCCTCCTTAGGATACACAGGGGATCGGTTCTGTAATTCCAAATCACGAAAGTGTTTTTTTTCCCTATGGTTGCCACCTGACTTTGTCCTCCTAAGATTTGGCTGCCAATTCTTTCCATGGTTTCACAGCCCCTCTTTGAGACCCCTCCCCACCTGCTCTCCCAGCCTTACGACGGAGCCCCTCGGAGGTCAGAAGTGCAAACGGAATGAAAGCAGAGAGAGGAAGAATTTGGATCTGCAAATCGACCGGAAAGCCACTTCGCCCCAAACCAACAAAGGAGCAAGACGGGGGGGATTCGGAGCCATGCTGGCTCATTTGATTTGGGGCATTGGGTCAGAAAAGAGGGAGTGAGGAAGAGAAACAGAGGAGGAAGGAAGGAAGGAAGGAAGGAAGGAAGGAAGGAAGGAAGGAAGGAAGGAAGGAAGGAAGGAAGGAAGGAAGGAAGGAGGAAAATGGAGAGAGGGAGGAAAGAGGGGAGGGAAGGAGGAAGGAAGGAAGGAAGAAGGAAGGAAGAGAAATAGGAAGGTAGGAAGGGTGGAGCGGAAGGAAGGGATGAAGGAAAGGAAAGGAAAAGAAGAGGAAGGAAGGAAGGAAGTGGGTGGGAAGGAAAGAGGGAGGAGGGAGGAAGGGAAGAAGAGAGGGAAGGAAGAAGGAAGGAAGAGAAATAGGAAGGTAGGAAGGATGGGAGCGGGAAGGAAGGGATGAAGGAAAGGAAAAGAAAGAGGAAAGAAAGGAAGGAAGTGGTGGGAAGGAAAGAGGAGGGAGGGAGGAAGGAAGAAGAGAGGAAGGAAGAAGGAAGGAAGAGAAATAGGAAGGTAGGAAGGATGGGAGGGAAGGAAGGGATGAAGGAAAGGAAAAGAGGAAAGGAAGGAGATAAAGGGAGGGAGGGATGGAAGAAAAGAAGGGAGATAGGAAGAAAGGGAGGAGGGAGGAAGGAAAGAGAAATCGAAGGAGGGAGGGAAGAAGGAAGATTGCCCTTAAAGATGGCTACTAAGAATTTCCACTAACCCACCACCTGCATTTTACTGGCCTGAATTCCCTCCCCACGGGAAGCAAAATCCTTTCTTAAAAACAAAAAAATAATAATAATACATACATACATACATACATACATACATACATACATCGTGTGTGTGTCTGTCTATCTATCTATCTATCTATCTATCTATCTATCTATCTATCTATCATCTATCTATGGTATAGAGCTTTGTGATCAGTATTTTTCCACGTCATTATAGTTGTGCTTTTAAAGTTGTAGCAACGTTTCGGCAGAATCTCATCTGCCATCATCAGGCTTCTGTATTGGGTTCGTCTGTGAGTCAGACTGTGATGGCAGATGAGATTCTGCCAAAACGTTGCTACAACTTTAAAAGCACAACTATAATGACGTGGGAAAATACCCGAACAAAGCTGAATACCATCTATCTATCTATCTATCTATCTATCTGTCTATCTATCTATCTATCTATCTATCTATCTATCTATCTATCTATCTATCTATCTATCTATCTATCTATCTATCTATCTATCTATCTATCTATCTATCTATCTATCTATCTATCTATCTATCTATCTATCATCCATCTAGCTACTAATTATCAGTCTCTGGCTATATATATCTCTCTCTCTCTCTCTCTCTCTCTCTCTCTCTCATCTTCTCTCTCTCTCTCTCTCTCTCTCTCTCTCTCTCTCATCTCTCTCTCTCTCTCTCTCTCTATCTATCATCTATCTCTCTCTCTCTCTCATCTCTCTCTCTCTCTATCTATCTATCATCTATCTCTATCTATCTCTCTATCTCTCTCTATCTCTCTCTATCTCTATCTATCATCTCTCTCTCTCTCTCTCTCTATCTATCATCTCTCTCTCTCTCTATCTATCTATCTATCTTCTCTCTCTCTCTCTCTCTATCATCTCTCTCTCTGTCTCTCTCATCTCTCTCTCTCTCATCTCTCTCTCTCTCTCTCTCTCTCTCTCTCTCTCTCTCTCTCTCTCTCTCTCTCTCTCTCTCTCTCTCTCTCTCTCTCTCTCTCTCTCTCTCTATCTATCTATCAATTGCAACTGCACCTGATGGCTGCCGGTGGGAGGGATAATGAGTGGGTGGGGAGGGGGCTTCCCTCTTACCTCCACAGGTGGTAGAACAGGAGGGGGATGTTGAGGCCCAGAGTCACCCATTCAGCTGCACAGAGAAACATTAGGCAGAAAAGGCCATGGATGGAATATTCCGGAACCACGAGCTGTCGGGGAGAGAGAAAAATTCAAATATTTCCACCCCCATCCCACTGGATTGCAAACAGATGAATTTTTACTGTGTGGTTCTATTCTTACGGCTTGCAACTCCTTCGATACACAAGCCATTATCCTCAGAAAAATCTCCCGGGGCACAATCGCCCAACAATACCATTCCTTTCTCTTGCAAGAAATCCTTCTTTTTATAAATGGATTTATTCGATGCTCTGTTTTTTCCCCACGATTCTAATCGGAGCCATCTCGACAGCCTTAGCAAAAGGGATACTTGCAGAGATGCCTCGTTCGACACCCCCCCAAAATAGGATTAATTTCTCCCTCGTTTTATTTATTTAGGGCTCACATAATTAGCGAGGCAACTTTTAATCTTGTTTTTTGGGTAGAAAAGATGAGAGAGAGAGAGAGAAATGGAGAAAGAGAGAGAGATGGAGACAGAATGAGGGGGAGAGAGAAAGAGAGATGGAGAGAGAATGGGAGAGAGATTAAGACAGAATGAGAGAGAGAGAGAGGAGAGAGACAACGAGAGGGGGAGAGAGAATGAGAGGGAGAGGGAGACAGAATGAGAGAGAGAGAGATGGAGAGAGAATGAGAGAGTGATGGAGACAGAATGAGGGAGAATGAGTGAGAGAGAGAGAAAGAGAGAGATGATTGAGAAAGGGAGAGCGAGATGGAGAGAGAGACAGAGAGAAAATCAACCTCAGATTTTATACTTATTAATAGTCACTGGCTGACTAATGAATTCATGACGATTGCATGATCAGCCCAATGTTTTATTGTCAGGTGTCACAACATCTCTGCCATAAATCTAAGATTGGATAGGTTTGAAATGGGAATGGCATCAAATATTTCCCGATCAGAAATTGCAATCTGAACTAGTTGACATTTGGTTTCTAAGCCCAATCTGCTTTTGCAAAAAGAAATCGCAATGGAAGAAAAATGCAATACGACAAGGCAAAAATAATATTGCAATGTGTAAAAGTGTGAAAAAAAGAAGGCAACGTAAGAATGCAATATAAGTGAATATAAGAATGCAGCATAAGATACAATATCGCAATAAAATAATGCAATATGTCCTAAGAATGCAGCATAATAATGTATTATGTATTATAATAATGCAATAAAAGGATGCAACATAAGGCAATATAAGAATGGAACATAATATATTACAATGCAATAAAATAATGCAATATAAGAATGAAGCATAATGTATAATAATGCAGTAACATAATAAAATAGAATAGAGCTGGAAGGGACCTTGGAGGTCTTCTAGTCCAGCCCCCTGCTCAAACAGGAAAACCTATATCATTTCAGACAAGTGACTGTCTAGTTTCTTCTTAAAAACCTCCAGTGATGGAGCACTTGTGATTTAAGAGTAAATCTTAAATATATTATAAGGTATAAGAATGCAATATAAGAACACAGAATAATAATGTATTGTAATGCAATAAAATACTGCAATATAAGAGTGCAGTATAATGCAATAGAAGAATGCAGCATAATACAATATAAGAGTTCAGTGATGGTGATTATTCTGGCAGCCTTTCCAAGATAGAAGGGGTCATATTAAGGGGTAAAATTTGGCTTTTGTTACCCCTAACAAAATTAATCCATTTTGTGCCCAAACTGAAAACTCTGAGCCAGGCTGAGAATCTCTATCACCCCAATGCACGAGCCGCTTCCTTCCTTCGTTTCAGTTTAATTTAGACTGACAGGAACAAGCTGCAACAGATTGGAGAGGAAGAGGCTTCACTTTGTACTGGGTGTGCATGTGCACAAAGCCACACTTCCAGACAAGAATAACCCTTGGCGGTGGGCGCCCCCAAACACCCTGGGGGCTTAGAGCTCGTTTTAGCAAATCAGAGCTGTGTGGAGAACAAGGGAGTGAAGCCGGATCTGATGGATATTGTACTTGATTTGGAGAGAGGGAGACGGAGGGAGGGAGAGAGAAGAAAGGACAAGATGGATGGATAGATGGCTGGAGAGAGAGAGAGAGACAGAGAGAGATAAAGATAGGAGATGGGTGAATGGCTAGAACAGCTGGACAGAAAAGATGGATGGAAGGAAGGAAGGAAGAAACAGGTAGAAGAAGACGGAAAGATATAGAGGGATGGAGGAAACAGAAAGTGGGAAGAAAGAAAGGAAGAAGTAGGTAGAAGATAGACAAGATGGATGGATGATGGCTAGAGAGAAAATATAAGATAGATAGATATAGATGGGATAGATAGAGAGAGAGAGAGAGAGAAGGAAGAAAGTGAGGAAGGAAGGAAGGAAGGAAGGGAGAAAAATCAGAGGGAGGGAGGAAACAACAAGAAGATACAAGATGGATGGATGATTGCTAGAGAGAAAATATTAGAAAGATAGATAGGCAGGCAGGTAGGCAGGCAGGCAGGCAGGCAGGCAGGCAGGAAGGAAGGAAGGAAGGAAGGAAGGAAGGAAGGAAGGAAGGAAGGAAGGAGAAAAGCCAAGGAGGGAGGAAACAAGTAGAAAATAAAAGAGGGATGGATGATGTCTAGAGAGAAAATATTAGAAAGATAATAGATGATAGATAGATAGATAGATAGATAGATAGATAGATAGATAGATAGATAGATAGATAGATAGAGATAGGCAGGCAGTAAGGAAGGAAGGAGAAAAGCCAGGGAGGGAGGAAACAGAAGGAGAAGGTAAAAGATGGATGGATGATGGCTAGAGAGAAAATATGAGAAAGATGGTAAGATATCTAGACATTCCCAATTCCTGCAACCCTTCTCCACATGTTTCATCCTCCAGTCCCCTAATCATCTTTGTTGCTCTTCACTGCAATCTTTCTAGAGTCCCAATATATTTTTATATTGTGGCAACCAATTGGAAGGGACCTTGGAGGTCTTCTAGTCCAACCCCTGGCTCAGGAAGGAAACCCTCTACCCTTCTGGACAAATGGCTGTCCAATCTCTTCTTAAAAACCTCCAGTGTTGGGCCACCCACGACTTCTAGTGGCAAGCTGTTCCACTGGTGAATAGTTCCCACGGTCAGGAAATTCCTCCTTAGTTCTAAGTTGCTTCTCTCTCCTTGATTAATTTCCATCTGTTGCTTTTTGTTCTGCCTTTGGGTGCTTTGGAGAATAAATTGACTCCCTCTTCTTTGGGGCAGCCCCTCAAATATTGGAACTCTGCTATCATATCACTCTTAGTCCTTCTTTTCATTAAACTAGAGACACCCCCAATTCCTGCAAACATTCTTCCTACTTTCCAGAGTCTCAACATCCTTTTTTTAATATTGTGTAAACCAAAAACTGGCTGCCATATTCCACCTGTGGTCTTAACCAAAACATTAGAAAGTGGCATTTAATCAGTTCCTCCAGCTTTTAAACATACCAAGAAATTGGTGTTTCGTATAAAGGAATCCTTGGGCGAGTGGGGGAGAAATAGGGAGAAACCATTTACAAAAGGCAGGATACTCACCTTTCTCAAAAGGCAACAGATGCGTTCCACATTTTTCAACCTTTCTCTCTGCGGGGGGAAAATATAAAATTTATGTTGAAATAGTCGCTTTACGGCAGGGATGGCTACAATGGAGGAAAGAGACAGGTTGGGTGACTCCAACTGTGGGGCTGCAAAAAAGGTTTCTCCGGCTTTGCAAAACCACCGAAGAAAGATCTTCAATCTGCCATATTGCCCACCCCTGAAAAATATTTATTTATTTTTGTAATTCTTGGCACATTTTTCTCCGTGTGGAACAAATCCCCAGGAACAAATCGCTTGGAAATCCCAAGGGAAATATATATATATATATTACCGCTTCCAACAAAAGCAGATGGGGAAGACTGAGCTAAGGATGGCCAGGTTTCTTGGTGGCGAATCCCAGACAGGGAGCTTATGGCGTCCAGATGGAGCTGAGAACTGAAGTTCCCAGACCTCACCGCACAGCCAAGGACGGAGAGCTGCAGAGTAACATTTGGCAGATCCAAATTTTCACTGTTCAGGAACGGAAAGTCATAAAAGATTCGGCTGCTATCAATAGAAGAGGCTATTTATGGCTCACAGTCGGCCTCGGAGCTCCGTGGAGCTTGCTGGCTTTCTTGGAGACGTTTCGTAACCCAGTTAGGTAACATCATCAGTGCTAGGAGGGAGTGGGGTTAATGGAGAGGAGGAGGAGGAAGAGGAGGAGGAGAAAAGGAAGAGGAGAAGAAGAGGAGGAGGAGGAAGAGGAGACTGTATGCTCCTTGGTGCTCTCTGAGCTCAGTGGTTTTCTTGCAGACATTTCACGACCCAAGTAGGTAACACCATCAGTGCTAGTAGGGAATGGGGTTAATGGAGAGGAGGAGGAGGAAAAGGAGAAGAAGAAAAGGAAGAGGAGAAGAAGAGGAGGAGGAAGAGGAGACTGTATGCTCCTTAGTGCTCTCTGAGCTTGGTGGTTTTCTTGCAGACATTTCACGACCCAACTAGGTAACATCATCAGTGCTAGAAGGCAAACTTACCTCAGTGCGCATGCCGTGCGCTTCTCAACTGATTTTCGGCTGGTTTGAGGCTTTTTTCGACCTCCCAGAGGCTTGAAAAAAAAGCCTTTGCATCGACAAATAATAGGCTCGTCTCGTCACTTCCGGTAAATACCGGAAGTGACGAAACGGGCCTATTATTCGGCCTGCGAAGCCTGCAGAGGCTTTTTTTTCAAGCCTCTGGGAGGCCGAAAAATGCCTCAAACCGGCCGAAAATCAACGGTGAGGCTCAGTGCAAGTAAGGGGGCGGGGGGAGGAGGCGGCAGGAGGGTGGCAGCATGAGGGATTCTGCGCGCATGCACAGGGGCCGTGGGGTGTGCAGCATTGCCTTCTGGGTGCCGGCAGCGTGCACACAATTTTTGGCCCAGGAACCCAAAAAGGTCAGCCACCACTGAGCTAGGTCTTACTTTCAGGGTAGGTCGTATTTTCGGGGAATAAAAAAAAAATAAAGAAATCCCTCTTTATTCCGAGTTCGAATCTCGGCGTCGTTTTGGGCCTTTGCAGGCAAAACGTTCCAGGGCTATTTTTGGATTTGGATTTTTTATTTTTTGGAGATTTCGTGCAAAGATGATGGGAAAAAAGGAAGGGGAGAGCCTTCCTTTTTTTTTTTCACCCGTGCAGTCCGTAGCTTGCAAGCGTACCCTGATCCAGGGCATCCACCTCGTTTTGCGCCCGGCGGGATCGTAGAAGGGGGAAAAAAATATTGAGGTCAGACGGCACTATTTATACCTTGAGGAGGAGGTGGTCCAGCTAAGAGACACCACTTCTTGGTGAAGTGCCAGCCACAATTTAGAGGCAATTTGCAAAGATCTGGGACTCCTGAATGTGTCCTTGGCTAATCTTGCAAGGCCTGGTGAGGTGAAATGTTCTAGTTTGATCTCAAAGGGGCTTCCTTGCCTGCAGGAAACCGTTTACGCAGGCCCGCCTCGGACAAAGAGCTGGATTCTGAATTATTTATTATTATTATTATTATTATTATTATTATTTAAAGGGCCTTTTTGCTCCTTTCTCAAAAATTTGAGAGCCCTGTTATATTGAAAAGCTTGCAACGAATATCTCAGGGGCTTCCCCAAAGAAGAGGTGGGTCCAGTTATTCTCCAAAGCCCCAAAAGGCAGGACAAGAAGCGACGGGTGGAAAGTCATCAAGGAGAGAAGCAACCTGGAATTAAAGGAGGAATTTTCTACCAGTGGAAGAAGTGGTGGTTGCTCCAACACCGGAGGTGATTAAGAAGAGATTGGGCAACCATTTGTCTCCTGCCTGAGCAGGGGGTTGGACTAGATGACCTCCAAGGTCCCTTCCAACTCTGTTATTCTCTAAAGGCTGTGGGTTGCACACGTGTCCTCAACCCACAGAGAAATCAATGGATCTGCTCTGGATAAACCTTACTGGAAAATTTTCTTTATTGAATTTAAGTTCAGGCCTCTGGTCTGCATCTCCACCCAGCCAAGCATTTTAAAGGCCAAATTCACGGAAAAAGGAACACCAAAAGTCTCCATTCCCCCAAAATCTTTCAGACTACAAGTTCCATGCTCCTCAGCTGCACGACATCGTGGCTGATGAGACCCCCAGTGATGGAGAAGGAAGGAAGGAATAGCAGAATAACAGAGGAAGGAAGGAAGGATGGAAAGAAGGAAGGACGGAAGGAAGGAAAGAAGGAAAGATGGATGGAAGGAAGGAAGGAAGGATGGATGGAAGGAAGGATGGAAGGAAGGAAAGATGGATGGAAGGGAGGAAGGATGGAAGGAAGGAAGGAAAGAAGGAAAGATGGATGGAAGGGAGGAAGGATGGAAGGAAGGAAGGAAGGAAGGAAAGAAGGAAAGATGGATGGATGGAAGGAAGGAAGGAAGGATGAAAGGAAGGATGGATGGAAGGAAGGAAGGAAGGAAGGGAGGAAGGATGGAAGGGAGGAAGGAAGGAAGGATGGATGGAAGGAAGGATGAAAGGAAGGATGGAAGGAAGGAAGGAAGAAAGAAGGACAGAATAACAGAGTTGGAAGGGACCTTAGAGGTCTTCTAGTCCAACCCCTTTCTCAAGCAGGACACCCTCTACCCATTCCAGACAAATGGCTGTCTTGTCTCTTCTTAAAAACCTTAAAAACCAGTAAAACCACTGCCATTTTTAACACCCTTCCTTTATCCTTTCTTGTTAGTCTGGCTTTTATACTTTTTTCCATCTTTGATTTTACCATGAAATCTAAATTATTATTTTTTTGCATTAGGAACCATTTCTTTCTTTCTTTTTTTTTTTGAGCTCGGTGTTAAGGCTGCCCGGCCTTGCCGTCTGCGAGATGGGCGGCTGCATAAATGAGTTTAATCAATCACGAAATCGTTACCTCCAGCTCAAAGCATGCCCCGTCTCACAACACTCAAACACACTCACACACACCCGTTCTTAAACAGCAGGAGCTGTGCAACTCTTCCAGCCCTCGACAATTTGCACATTTCCGCCTGACCCACGGTGCAGAACGATTACAAGCCCCGCTTGTAAACCATCGGAGCTTATGTTCATTTTCATTGAGACGACATTAAATGCGAATTTTTTTAAAAAATGCTGGTTTGCGCTCGCCCGTTTTGTGGAAAACCACGCTAAAGGTGTTTTTAACTCCAAAACACCTGGAATGTTTTCTCGTAATTAAGAAAAGCGATGGTGCCAAATTGAACTAGTACTTTTATTTATTTATATATATATATATTTTGCAACTTCCGCGTCGCAAAGAACACAAGATAATTTTCTTCTGCGTCTGACACCTTGTGCATTGACAGTTCTGTCAAGGCTCCGACATGCACCCCTGTTCAAATCATAAGTCTCTAGCCATATCTCTCAGAGTTAAAAAAAAAAAAAAAGATTTATTAGGAGTGACCATGCTGGCATTACCTGGGTGCAGCCGACTCTAAGACACATCATTCATTTCCCCCTTGACCCTGGTCTTCTCCCCCCAACACACCCTGGATGTATATTCTCCAATGGGACACCTCCATAGCCCAGAGTCATCAATCATGCTCTCCAATTAGAATTTTGAGCAGCAGAAACTTCAGTCACCTAGTTACTACCTTTGAAAAACTATTTATGGAATGCACTTTCAATTTCCAAGCTGCCACACTGCTCCCCCCGCCCTCTTTCTGTTGGCAACTCCAAAACAACCATAGAAATATTTTATGAGTTGACAGAGCCATTGATAAAACAAATCCCACGTCAGAAAAAAAATACTCAGTTTCTTCCTTCTCCTTAATTGTTAAGTGTTAATCTATCCATTTCTGCACACTCTAATATATATGTTTAATTACATTTTCATCTGCAGGGATCTCTTCGTTTTCCCACTGTTGTGCAAACACAATTCTAGCCGCTGTGAAGACATGTAAAATTAAATATGTATTCCTTTTATTGTATTTTTTTCCGGTAAGATACAGAAATTGGCTGTCCTTGTTAAGTGAATCACCTTGCAGTGGTTAAATGAGTAAGACGGACATTAAGCGAGTCTAGCTTCATGCCACCATCACAAATACAAATCCATCGCCAAGTGTCTGAATTTTTGACCAGGGGGATACTGCGACGGTCGTAAGCGTGAAAAGGTCATAAGTGTGAAAAACGGCCCTAAGTCCCTTTTTTTCCGGCGCCGTTGTGACTTCGGCCGCTAAGCGTGCAATCATTGTAAGTCGGGGACTATCTGTAAATCTCAACAGAAATACAGCAGACTCGTGAATATAAGAGGGTGAGGTATTATAATGATTTATATCATGATATAAATTATATTTATATCATTATATAATGATATATTTATATAATGATATTGCACCGCTCAGCGTATACTCGCAGGCCACCCAACCGAAGAGAGGAAATAAATGGCACTTTTTGGGGGGGCTGCGTACAGCAAATTAAAACAGAGTTGGAAGGGACCCTGTAAGGTCATCTAGTCCAACTCGTCCCCACCACCACCCTCCCGGCCCAAGCAGGAGATTTTTGACTAGCGGGGGGTGGGGGGAAAGGAGAGGGAGAAGACAGACAAATGGAGACGGAGACACACAAACCTCAGACACCATATGTTTAGACTTACTGCCCTGGCTGGATTGCCCTGGTCGATGGGATTCTTAAAATCTATGTGCAATTCGTCAAAGGCGATTATCTAAAATTTAAAAAAAAAAGGAAGGAAGGAAGAGACAGAGAGAGAGAGAGAGAGAAAGAAAAAGAGAGAGAGAGAAAGAGAAACAAATTCAGAAAATGTTCTTGCTCAAGGAAGGGGTAGATCGAGCCATTTATAATCAGCAACTGTCATTCCTGGAACTTTCCATAAGGGAAATAAATTCAGGGGTGCAGAATTGGCACCTGGAACCCGAGAGAGAGCCGCAGGATTCGCACCGCAGACAAGACGCGTCTGTGCCTCTGGTTTTAAGCCACAGCCTTAAAACGGAGAAGGACGTATTTCAGAATTCCGAAGTTAGCCCCGGAGTGGATCTCCCCGGAGGTTGGGGAGCCCCAATTTCCATCATCCCCTGCCAGTAGAGGGGATGGGTGTTGGGGTTTCCAGTGACCCCTGGAAATTTGCAGGTTCTTAGACTGACATAATCTCATGTACCAATAAAACAAGGAATACACGGGTATGCCTGCCTGTCTGTCTCTCTCCATCCATGCATCCATCTCTATATATCTATGTCTCCTTCTCTTTCTTTCTCTTTCCCTCCCTCCCTCCATCTAATTTCTATATCTCTATGTGTCTCTGTCTGTCTGTCTCTATATCTATCATCTCTCTCCCTCCTTCCCTTCATCTAGTTTTTTTCTTCATCTCTCCTCTCTCTCATCTCTATCTATCATCTATCACTTCTATCTATGTATTCATACCACATCTAACTATCTATCTATCTATCTATCTATCGTCTATCTATCATCATCTATCTATCTATCTATCTATCTATCTATCTATCTATCTATCTATCTATCTATCTATCATCTATCTATCCTATTATTTATCTATTATCTATCTATCTATCTATCTATCTATCTATCTATCTATCTATCTATCTATCGCTCCATCTATCTATCTATCTATCGCTCTATCTACCTATCTATCTATCATCTATCTATCTATCTATCATCTAATTATCTATCTATCTATCTATCTATTATCTATCTATCTATCTATCTATCTATCTATCTATCTATCTATTATTTATCTATTATCTATCTATCTATCTATCTATCTATCTATCTATTCATCTATCTATCTATCTATCTATTATCTATCTATCTATCTATCTATCTATCTATCTATCTATCTGTCTATCTATCTATCTATCTATCTATCTATCTATCTATCTATCTACCGTGTTTCTCATACAATAAGGCCGGTCTTATTTTTTTGAGCCAAAAATGGCTAGGCTGTCTTTTGGGTGACTTAATTCCCCCTGCATCTTTGGGCGGGCGGGCATCACGGCTTGATGTTGACCTTGGCGTTGGTCTATCGGGGCAACGCAGGCAGCAGCATATCCGGTGTGCAACAAAAGTACTTCTAATGGCAAGCCCCCCACCCCCGCCACCATTCCCCCCATTTCGCATGTTTTAATATAGGCCTTAATTTGTGGGAGGGGCTTAATTTCATTTCATGCCTATAAACATGCTGGGCCTTCCTATTGGGGAGGCCGTATTGTTGGAGAAACAGGGTATCATCTATCTATCATCTATCTATCTATCTATCTATCTATCTATCTATCTATCTATCTATCATCATTATCTATCTATCTATCTATCTATCTATCTATCTATCTATCTATCTATCTATCTATCTATCTATCTATCTATCTATCATCTATCTATCTATCTATCGTCTATCTATCTATCTATCATCTATCTCTCTATCTATCATCTATCTATCTATCTATCTATCTATCTATCTATCTATCTATCTATCTATCTATCATCTATCTATTATCTATCTATCTATCGTCTATCTATCTATCTATCACCT
The DNA here is from genome assembly GCF_049901735.1 of Notechis scutatus. Taxonomy (NCBI): domain Eukaryota; kingdom Metazoa; phylum Chordata; class Lepidosauria; order Squamata; family Elapidae; genus Notechis; species Notechis scutatus. The sequence goes on from NC_142022.1 coordinate 7,849,573, forward strand.
ATCTATCTATCTATATCTATCTATCTATCTATCTCTATCTATCTATCTATCTATCTATCTATCTATCTATCTATCTATCTATCTATCTATCTATCATCTATCTATCTATCTATCTATCTATCTATCTATATATCATCTATCTATCTATCTATCTATCTATCTATCTATCTATCTATCTATCTATCTATCTATCTAGTTGGGACCAGAATTTCTGTTGCTAAGTAAGGCAGTTGTTAAATGAGTCACATCCCATGTTACAACCTTTTTTTTTGTCTCGGGTTGTTAAGCGAATCGCTGAAGCTGTTAACCACATTACACGACTGTTAAGCAAACCCGACTTCTCCTCCCCCCCCCCTCTCCCTGGCTGGGGAAGGTCACCATAGGTGACCACGCGATTCCCCCAGGAGGCTGCAACCGTTGTAAACACATGCCAGTTGCCAAGCAAACCAATTTGGATCACACGACTGGCGAGAATGCTGTGACGGTCATAAACCCGAGGACTTGTCACAAACTCCCATTTTGCAGTGCCGTCGCAACTCTGAGTGGCGGTTAAGTCCAGGACAACCTGTATCAAACATTGCTATAATCTAATTTTCTCCAATTCTCATGGGGGGTTTTTTTGGGGGGGATGCTGGCGGAAAGCATTAGCTTCTACGATTATTTTATTTTTAACAAAACCGCAATAAGCCTTCTATTTAAAAAGATTATCGCTGGTCTCATTTATTCCCCCTTTGCTTATTCACTGTCGAAAGGGAGGGAGGGAAAGAAAAACCCCAGCGAAAAGGATTCGAAAAGTTCCTAAAGAATGAAATGTTGAAGAGAAGCTAATTCAGGTTTTTTTTATCCGTTGAATAATCAGCTTCCTGGCTCGATGTGTGACTTTGAGCGCTTCTCAAAAGGAAAAAATATCTTTTTTAAAAAGGGTTTATTATTCATTAAAATGATCTTTTGGGGGTTATTCCTTCTATCTTCTGGCTGCTTTTACCTATAACTCCGAGTCGAAGTATTTCCAAAATTGCTCATTTTAGCTCAAGGCTAAACTTTACATGTTGTGTGTACCCCCAAAAAAATAAAAATAAATTTAAAAAGCACAAAGATTCCTGCGTTGAATAAATCTACATTTAGGTAACTGATGGACGCCGGATTTCCTGACGTTTCAAAAAGAAATAAAAACAAACCCACCCTAAAAGGCATAACAGATGAACAGATGGTCAGAGTTGGAAGGGACCTTGTAGGTCATCTAGTCCAACCCTCGCCAAGCGGGAGACCCTACACCATTTCTGACAGATGGCGGTTCAGTCTCTTCTTGAAAGTCTCGAGAAAGTCTTGAAACTCTCTCATAAACTAATGCAAAAGAGAACAGACCTCCTTAAAAAGGGATGGGGGGGGTCACAATAATTCAACAGAACCTCCATGCTCAGGAATAGTTTACCTTTTCTAAACCGGCTTCTGGACAACAGAAACCTGAATAAGGGCTAGATTGGAGAGACAGTTGTCCCTCAAATAACCAGGCTGGATGTCCCCAAGAGCTTTCTAGATATTAGGCCGTCCTTGACTTACGACCGCAACATCGAGCCCAACTTTTCTGTCGTTACGTGAGACAGTTGTTAAGTGAGTTTTGACTATCTCCTGCTTGGGCGGGGGGGTTGGACTAGATGACCTATAAGGTCCCTTCCAACTCTGATTATGAGTTATCTGGCCTTTCTTCTCACCGTTGTTAAGTGAGTAGCCATCGTTGTTCACTTGTGACACGGCCATTAAGTGAATCCGGCGTTCCCCGTCGACTTGGCTTGCCGGAAAAGGGGGATCAGGCGACCCCGGAATGCCGTGACCATCGTAAATACGAGAATTGGGTGCCAAGCGTCTTGAATTTTTGATTGGGGGAACCCTTTGCAACGGTCGTTATGTCAGCAGAGCCTGATGAGAGCTCAGTAAGTACATTAAAAGTAATTTTAGGGTCCAGAGCATGAATGAATGAATGAATGATGTATGTATGTATAAAATGTTATAATGATATATAAAGGCAGAGATCTCTGTAATGGTAGTTTAAAATTCTGACAATGTCAGCAAAGGCTGACGAAAGCTCAGTAAGTACATTAAAAGTAATTTTAGGGTCTGGAGAATGAATGAATGAATTATATGTGTGTGTGTGTGTATAAATATATTTATATATATTACAGATATATCTTTTCCAGTG